>NC_041369.1:19479911-19634911 GCF_900634415.1 Cottoperca gobio | reverse complement strand
GTGCGAGAGGTTGTGTGTATTGTGTGTGTGTGTGTGTGTGTGTGTGTGTTTACAACATTTAGCTGTTTTGCCTGTCTCTCCTGTCCCGTTAGCTCAAGTCGATTTGATGCGGCTCATAAAATGGCAGGTTTAGAGGAAAACTATTGTGAGTTGAGTAGGACGAGCGGAGAGGCTGGAGAGAAAGTGTGTACAGTGTGTGTTTAAGCATTACACAGCGAGACAGTTAAGATGATGTTTAATCGTCACATAGTTGCTGGAGCAGGCATTTCTGAAATTCTTCCAAACAAGATGTAGTTGCTTTAGAAAAACGAAACACCCCATTTATAATTTATTCGCACCACATCTGTTTAAAAACGTATGTAGAAGAAGCGGTTTCGACAATCTGATGCTGAAAAAGTGCTATTGAACAACATGAACTGCCGTCAGATTTAGATTTAATGTTATGCAGCACACATGTTGGACTAAAACAAGTCTCTTGCTTCTCTTCCTGGTACTGAAATGTGTCCTTACGGTTTCCTCTTTCTCTTTTCTGTCCTCAGATCACCAGAAATTGGACCGGGAGGCCAGAATCTGTCGTCTGCTGAAACATCCAAACATAGGTGAGTGATTTTTGAGAGCTTAGTGGAACAGTTGTGTTGATTCAGAACAACAGGAAAAGTAATAATGTCATTTAATTTAGCTACAAACTGCACATGACAACTTCGACATTCCCTGTGTGAGACCACAGAGAGGTCTACGTCCATGTTTCTCTCACGAACTAGCTGTTATAAAATCTATTCCTATAAATTCTAATACACTTATCTGGGTTATTGGAGGTTTAGTGCTGCGTAAAAAGTACTGTCGACACCAATCGCAGATATAAAGCACAGGAAAACTCATTGTATTCAAGCTGCAGTCTCTGAGGCCTGAAATAGAAGTAATGCGTCATTTTCTGTAGTGGTCTTCTGGAACATGCCATCTGTTCAAAACCATATTCATAAGTAGTTCTCATTAAATTAGAAAAGGCCGTGAAGTATCGAGCTGATAGAACTAAGTTAAGTATGCTTTGGGTGGTTTAAAAAAAGTAGTGTCTGTGACGCACAGCTCAGGGAGACCAATTCAGGTACTTCAAAACCATTAACGCCTAATTGCCATTTGCGTCAAACTCTTACTCCTTCTTCTCCGTCAAATCTCAACTTATAACAACTGAAGGATGTTATTATTATATGTCCTTCGTAACGTGTCATTATTTTTAACGCCAGAACTTTCCCGAGAATCATCAGTATCAAAGTACTCTAGTGACATTTGTCTGTACATCTTTGGCTACGTTGCAAACAGGAAGTGCTAAAAGCTCATTTATTGGTGGCAATTTGTCTCTGTAGCAATAAACGTACAACTGTAACACTTGAGTTTTCATTACATCTTTTACGCTGTGTGTGTGTGTGTGTGTGTGTGTGTGTGTGGCAAAGTATATTTGTGGTAGAACTACCAAGTATCTTATCATACAGTCATGTCCCGCCCAGTGCAGGCTATACGCTCTCTCTCTCTCTCTCTCTCTCTCTCTCTGTCTCTCTCACACTCACACTCTCACACACACACACACACACACACACACACACACACAAACAAACACACGCAGGGTATGATAACAGCATAATGGGTATGGTTTCATTCATTCTCTCTTTCCTCTTCGTCATCGTCCTATTCTTCCTTTTCTTTCCCAACCTCCGCTGCTCTTTTCTTATCCTGCTCTCGAGGGGAAAGCCTGTCAAGTTTTTCTTTTCTCTAAATATAAGCCGTCTGAAGCTGGAAGAGTAATATCCAACATGTTCAGGTCTAAGCACTCACCTTCAGCCGCCTTGACACGAGCAGCTTTTTAATCTACCTGTGAACACCCCGTATCGTCTTTAAAAACTGTTTGTCTGGAGAGCTGCTGCCCCCCTCTGTGAAGAAATACATCTATGTGTCCTTCCTGCTTTGGTGCTTCTTTAACAGAGAGAACACATAAAAAGGAAATTACCAGTATCACATTAATTATGAATGATTAAAATATGGCAATTATTCTGTCAACTTTGTCATCAAAAAGCTTCGTCCTGGTTGCCAACTGGCCAGGTGGCACTCGGGCTTTAGAAACCTCCTGTCGAGCCCTGGAGCGGATCATTTCACATGAGCAGGGATACAAAACTGTGCTGCTGGAACCCTGCTATCCTCAGAGGACTGTGTATCATTTGACATTGTGTGCGTTTGTTACGATTGTGAATGGATACACCATAATTACATTGTGGTGACTTGTTTTAAGTGTGGTTCTTCTGCTTTGTTCCCACTGGCTGGTGATGAATGATGCATTTATCATCTATTACATCAACGAGAAGTAATCATTTAAAGCTTTCAAATGACAAAATACAGGTTTTCCCCTCAATAAATGCGACATTTAAACAAAACCGGATCCATGATTTTGTTATAGATCTTCTAATTTACAATGTCAACGTGGTCTTGAACTGATTTCTAATGGAAGTCTCTCTCACTCTGTTTCTTTCATCCTCACTAGTACGACTCCATGACAGCATCTCAGAGGAAGGCTTCCATTACCTTGTCTTTGACCTGTAAGTAAATCCCATTAACACACACACACACACACACACACACACACACACACACACATAACAGGTTCAAGCCAGAGTATTGCTCCAGGATGAATTGCTTCACTCGAGCAACAAGCAAGTTGACATTCTTATTTTCCACAAATGTCACAGCAGTACAGTATATCAGGTTTCCCCACTGTGCTGCCATGATGGGAAGGTTTAGTCTCCTCTTAAATCAAATCCTTTTTTAATAGAAAGCGCACAAAGGTTTAATGATGACAGTTTGAGAATGCAGTTTACCTTCAGTGAGCATGTTCTTCACACATGTTATGTAAATGTCACCGTGTTTACCCCACGAATAAAGACGATGGCTTGAGAGGGGCAAGTTTCATTTCTTTCTACAAACTGCTTCAGGGGAAAATACAAGAGAAAGCCGTCTCTTGTAATAGCACTCTATTTCTGCCACTTGTGGAACATTTACCGTACCCTTAAATGGAAATGTTAGGACTTTCCCATGAAAACTCAAAGCATGTGTTAAATACCACGTTTTTTTGTCCCCGACTCTTTGCATCTTTACAAAAAACTTCAGAATGACTTAAAAATACAAGCACCTTGCTGCACATTTAGCTTTGTAACACGTCTGGTAAACCCTCTGACATGTGGTTTAACACTAACATATTGTGTTGGGTAGAATTCAACACATGCATTTCAGATGAATCTCTAGTTTACGTTGTAACTGAGGTGCTAATAAACCTGCAAGTCTTGTAGAGGCTTGTATTATCAGCCAGCAGTCAAGTAGCCTCTCAAGGCACGTGGACACAGAACACGATGGCTACTATGAGAACATGTCACCACCTTCAGCAAGAGTGTAGATTAAAACAAAATGTGAAATAACCAAGTGTATATTTTGTCTGTGTGTCTGTCTGCAGCGTCACTGGAGGAGAGCTGTTTGAGGACATTGTTGCCAGAGAGTATTACAGCGAGGCGGACGCCAGGTACAATATCTCATCATGTTACGTGTTAGTACATTTAAGTTTTTGTGGCTGAGTCACAAAGCACGAAAAGGCTTTGTCATTTGAATCTGCGTTTATGTACTTTGTGCTTCGGTAGCAGAAGCCATGCTCGTGGTTTTTCTGGCAGTTCTCTAAAGGTCGTTTCTTTTTTGACCGTCAGGGCTTTTAAATTTAATGCCATTAATAAATAATGACAAAGCACTAAGTTTTAAAACTTTCTTTTGGGCCTGTTGTCAGAAGTTGTAGATGTGTTTCGCACTGCAGCACGTCATCAGCCTGGAGTTAAGGCGGGCTAATGCTCCAGCAGATCTTGGTCCGACTTAAACATCGAAATGCAATCGCATTAAATGAATTGCATGATCGAATAAAAGCATTATGTCAACACATTCGTGAAATAAAATGTCAGTCTTGTTTCAGCATTTCTTTTATTTGAGCCATAACAACCTAAAGGAAAGGCAGGAGAGATGTGAGCTGAACATGTGAAGACAGCGTCGGCACAGTCGTATGGGCACTACAGTGTTTTAGCTGCAGAAGCAGGGAGGAGAATAAAATGTGGAATCCAGATTTTGCCTTATTTGGACACGCCAGGAGCTTTTATTTATATTCTGTCGCACAGAGAGGGCACTACTCCCAAAGTCTGTCTCTTTGCACCCGACTGCTCCTCACCCCGACTTCACCTTTACTAATGTCAAACTCAATTTACGTTAAAGGAACGACAGTCATTTTAACCGAGCGTCAGACCAGCAAAATTGCTGATATGTAAGCTTCGGCGAGCTTACATAAGATACCCCCCCCCCCCACCGCCTCAACAACACCCACACACGCTGCCCGCTCCACTCCCTTTCACACATTCATTCACATACAAATGCACCAAACTCTTCTCCCACATACACCACTTATCCTCCTGTGCAACTACACGCGAAACTCAAATGGAATCAGTGTAATGTTTCATAAATTGCGTGCAAATCACAGGTACACGGTGTCACAGTGCTCACGTGCTCACATGCTCACGTGCTCATGCACGAGTCAGAAATTGCAGTTGCAGCAAGCATGTTGTAAATGTGGTGAAACGGGCTCCTGGTTGCAAGGATTTGTTCCCATACAGCCATGTGTTATAAAAGATCGAATAGTTTATTGTCCGACTACGTCGATTCTCAAAATGTTCAGAACGACCATAGGCGGAGTAGAGAGGGGTGAGATACGACTGTTTTCCGACGGTCTCTCCTGAAAGACGGAATCATGTTTATATAAAAAGTTGTGTAAAACATTTAAAAAGCTGGAGACAGAAGTTCAGAGCCGTACTTTCTCTCCCCTGCACACCCGGCCAATAACGGTGGAAGTGGGTTTGACTTCTGTTTGACCTCGCTGGGAACATTTCAACATGTGTTCAGAGAGTCTCTGCTTTTCATGTATTCACAAATAAAACGTACACAAAGGAGCGTTGATGACGTTACATATGACTTAATGCTTCAGTCTGCACTCCATTGTCACCGATCTGATTGATTATCTCTCCTTTGTTTCTCCTTCTCTGTCTCCTCCAGCCACTGCATCAATCAGATCCTGGAGAGCGTCAGTCACATCCACCAGCATGACATTGTGCACAGGGACCTCAAGGTGAGTGATCATCAGTGGTGAACACTATCTATTTGTTGTACAAAAGATGAAAGGCTTTTGTGGAGGTCTGAGCAGGTCTAAACACACACACACACACACACACACACACACGCTGGAGCAGACGTCACGCTGTGACGTTAACAACAAATTAGGGGATGAGCGTCATCCCTCCCTCTCTTCACCTGCTTCCTCTATTCCCCATCTTCCTCTACGTCTGTATCCCCTCCCATTTCCCCTCTATCCTCCTCTTAACTTTCCTTCTTGTACTCTCTTTCCCTCTCCCCCCTCCTGCACTGCTGAGGAGTGACGAAAGCAGACCAGCTGCTATTAATAGCGGGTTGGTGGATGAGATGACGGCCAGTGACGATTTCCCCTCGCAGCCAGACTGTTCGCCACCACAGCAACCAAGACTCTGGCCTCCTCAGCCGTGTGATTTAATAATATGGTGAATAACAGCGAAGGGAGCTGAGATTTAAACACCTGGATAATTGCACCACGTTTCTTTTATTGCCAGAGTCCTAAACTTTAATAGTTTACTTTACAATCTGGTCTATTACTTTTATGAGATGGAGCAACATGAAACCATTACTCTAGGGTAAGTAGACAAACACAACGCTCCCTCTTCAAACTGCATCCGTGCTGCATTATTCTGTGCAGCCAAACTAAATGCAATTTAAATTCTCCCAAAGTTTCCAAATATGTCAGACTGACGTTGTGGAAAAAGTGTCTAAAACAGACATCTGGAATATTTCTGTTAAAGCTGCAACAAATCATGAAGTTTAAATATTATATTACGTTACGTTGTGTTTTCCCAAAGCGACTCACAGTAAGTGCATTATTTCCATAATGGCTTCAATGAGCTGATGCAGAATTTATATCAATATATATATATATATATATATATATATATATATATATATATATATATATATATATATATATATATTCCCAACTTTAAACCTGCAGTAACATACTCATCATCTCATCGCCCTGGTGTCCAGCTGTGTTCACCCACTGTACACTTCACGAGATATCGTCTAGGCTTTAGTTATAGTCTTAGATTTATGGTCATTGGTACTTGATTTTTCTCCAGGACCACATGTCTGGTGAAGTGGAGCATTTAGCTCATTAAAGGAGAGTGAATATTGGACTTATTGTTTGTCTGATTGATGTGTAAATATTCAACACGTTAGCCACTGCAACTTTATAAATTATTCTATGTCAAAATTGCGTTCCACTGCCCCCAACTGGCCAAACATTTGTTTCTCTGAGCAATAAGAACAAACCCTTAAATTATCTTACAGCTATAAAAACAAAAATCACCATCTGATTTTTTTCCCCAAGAACTTTCTGGGGCCAAAGCCCCCGACAGTGACGTCTGTATCGTAGCCACGAGGCTGCTAATAACTGCGGCACAGTGTGCCACGGGTAGGTGTGACCTCACGCATGCACGGATCATATCTTTGCCTCCGCGTCATCTTGGGAGGGCCACTCGCTGAAGGGAAAACAAGAATTACAGAGAAAGAGTTGAGTGCTGTTGGCTGGTGGCAGGCTGAGTTGCCATGGTAACTGTAGGGTGAGGTCACCCGGCTGCTGCAGCGCCAGCGTAGGGACTCATTACGCCACCTCCCATCTATCTGTCTCTCTCTCTCTCTCTGTCTCTCCAGCTCGCCGTGCCTGTGCAGTGCTCTCTCTTTCCTATTGTTTCAGCTCGGCCCCGATAGAGGGGACTAATAGTGGGAGGAGGGATCGATAGATACATGTAGAGAGAGAGACTGACGCATGAGAAGAAACAGACAATGAGCACAGACATCTGTCCATCTGTCAGCATCAGAGATGATGAGGAGGGCTAACTACTGCAAAGACTTTAACACACACACACACACACACACACACACACTCCAGAAGATGGGGCCACCACATTGGTATTTGTCTTTATAGACATGTTTATCTTCAACAGGACACCTGCAGAGTCGTGTTGTCTCGATACTGTCTGCATTGTGATCAGAAGTAGGAAGAGCGAGCAGACAAACATGGTCCGAGGGAAGCAATGCAGTCTTGCACGTCGTCCCTCGGTAGACTCTCAAGGGGAAGTTGTAGTGGGTCTCCTTTTTCTCAATTCTGCTTTGCTGAGGAGCGGGTCATCTGTGGCTTTATGACGGGCAGCTCGAGAGGAGGTGGGGGCAGAATTAGGTGAAGTTTCAGGAGATTTATTTTCTCAGGAAAGGGGTCGCACTGTTAAGATTGCATTGACAGAGATCCGATTGTAGTGCGAGCCGGACCATCTCCAGATGTGTAACGCTCAAAAATGATGGCAGGGGAAATCTAAAAATACAAAAACACAAAGGCCGAAAGAGCTAGAACAACTTGTCTAGACTAGAAAGATGCATCCGTTCAGGATTTCCTATTCCTCAGACAGCATTTGTTGTCATTTATTATTAAAGAGTTCATGCATGTGATGTCATTTAAAGTCTGACGGTGGACAAGCCAGGAGAAACCAGAGGGTGAGTCAAACCCAGGCCCTTCTTGCTGCGGTGCGACCGTGCTAACCACAAAGATTAACAGGTCAACCCTCTTTATTATGAAGAGAAACCTGAAGGAAGTTAATCTAAAACAGCTGTGCAGATATAATCAATAACTGTCCTCGCTTCAAATTACACTTGACCTGATGCGCTTTCTCCATTTCTCCTTCCCCTCGCTTCTTCCCTAAGTGACAGGATCTATGATATAATGAGGCGCGAGTGAAGAAAGTGAAGAAGCAGATGATTAAATCACCGTTAATGTTCCCTTTTTCTTTTCCAAGTCCTAACTTCTGCACGATTGTGTGATCGGAAGGACCGTGTCAAAAGTGCTGTGTCAGATTGTGTGACGGCTGACTGAAAAGGTCTTTCCTTTGGGGGAAGCCTTTGTGGCCTGCTTGACCAAATCATGCCTCATTACTACTGTAGATGTCATCGAGCTCCTGCAGCTCATCCAGTCATGCAGACATTTCCTGAAGGAGGACACATGCTTATTTCTTTTGCCCTTAATTAAATGTGTTTTTCCCCCCAACTTATTGTGTACTCTGCAGAACATGGAGTTTGTTATTCAATGCCTGTTCTTGCCTTTGGGGTTTTTCGAATGTTGGCCAGAAGAACATATGAATATGATTGTAAATTTGACATTTTACAGACAAACTGATTGACGAAGGTTTATGTTTTGTGTGTCGCAGCCAGAGAACCTGCTCCTGGCCAGTAAGATGAAGGGAGCAGCGGTGAAGCTTGCAGACTTCGGTCTTGCCATCGAGGTGCAGGCGGAGCAACAGGCATGGTTTGGTAAGAAACTAAATTAAATTAGAAGCAAAGTAGAGTTTATGTTTTTCTTACAGATTTCAAACAACTTGTGTCTTCTTCACAGGTTTCGCAGGAACTCCGGGGTATCTGTCCCCAGAGGTGTTGAGAAAGGACCCGTACGGCAAGCCAGTGGACATATGGGCATGTGGTCAGTTTACTTTCTGTCTGTGTGTATGCAGCTGCACGGATATTTGACATGCTTGTTGTTTAGGATTTAAATACAATATGTTTATGTGTGTGCCAGGTGTGATCCTGTACATCTTGTTGGTGGGATATCCTCCCTTCTGGGACGAGGACCAGCACAAACTGTACCAACAAATTAAGGCCGGTGCATATGACGTGAGTCCTTCTCTCTCGTGTTCCTGTAGTCTCCCTCCTCTACTTCTTCTAACCAAGCGTGTTTTTTGCTTTTGGATCCATGAAGATGAGAGCTAAGGTCCGCGCAGAGTCTGTTGGAGAGCTCCATCTGTTTCCATAAAATTTGAATTATAATACATAATCCTAATCCTAATTTATGTGAATGGGAAAACAAGCACAGAGCCTGGAGATTAGCCCTACAGGACACCTTCGGTTCAAGTCTCGTCAAATTACACACTCCGAATTCTGTAGCGCAAGTCATTTAGAAATGTAATTTTAGTTTTTAATTGCTTGCTACTTGTTATTGCATGATTTTCATCTAGCTGTAGAAAAGAAAGTGATACACTGAGAGAGAGCGATAGGCTTATTTATCAGATCTTGTCATAGTCCTCTGGGAGATGGGAATTTATTACCCGTATTAATTTCCATAATTGGAAGCAACCACATCTAATGAATGTGCATAATGTGAGCATTGATATGAAGTGACTGTGACAAGCACTTGTAATAATGTGCACTTCTCCAGTGTCATCACTGTCATGCAGACGCCTTGAATCTCATTTTTCTTTTCTTTTCCGTCAGTAATTGACAACTTGCTTTGATTGTTGGTAGTAAACATGTTTGCTGCTACTTGGATGGAGGTGTAGTTGACTGTAGGTGACTGTAGGTGACTGTAGGGGACTGTAGGTGACTGTAGGGGACTGTAGGTGACTGTAGGGGACTGTAGGTGACTGTAGGTGACTAGGGACTGTAGGTGACTGTAGGGACTGTAGGTGACTGTAGGTGACTGTAGGGACTGTAGGTGACTGTAGGGACTGTAGGTGACTGTAGGTGACTGTAGGTGACTGTAGGGACTGTAGGTGACTGTAGGTGACTGTAGGTGACTGTAGGGACTGTAGGTGACTATAGGTGACTGTAGGGACTATAGGTGACTGTAGGTGACTGTAGGGACTGTAGGGGACTGTAGGTGACTGTAGGGACTGTAGGTGACTGTAGGTGACTGTAGGGGACTGTAGGGACTGTAGGTGACTGTAGGTGACTGTAGGTGACTGTAGGGGACTGTAGGTGACTGTAGGGACTGTAGGTGACTGTAGGGGACTGTAGGTGACTGTAGGTGACTGTAGGTGACTGTAGGTGACTGTAGGGGACTGTAGGTGACTGTAGGGGACTGTAGGTGACTGTAGGTGACTGTAGGGACTATAGGTGACTGTAGGTGACTGTAGGTGACTGTAGGTGACTGTAGGTGACTGTAGGGACTGTAGGTGACTGTAGGTGACTGTAGGTAACTGTAGGGACTGTAGGTGACTGTAGGTGACTGTAGGGACTGTAGGTGACTGTAGGTGACTGTAGGGACTGTAGGTGACTGTAGGTGACTGTAGGGGACTGTAGGGACTGTAGGGACTGTAGGTGACTGTAGGTGACTGTAGGGACTGTAGGTGACTGTAGGGACTGTAGGTGACTGTAGGGGACTGTAGGGGACTGTAGGTGACTGTAGGTGACTGTAGGGACTGTAGGGGACTGTAGGTGACTGTAGGTGACTGTAGGGACTATAGGTGACTGTAGGTGACTGTAGGTGACTGTAGGTGACTGTAGGTGACTGTAGGTGACTGTAGGGACTGTAGGTGACTGTAGGTGACTGTAGGTACTGTAGGGACTGTAGGTGACTGTAGGTGACTGTAGGGACTGTAGGTGACTGTAGGTGACTGTAGGGACTGTAGGTGACTGTAGGGGACTGTAGGTGACTGTAGGGACTGTAGGTGACTGTAGGGGACTGTAGGTGACTGTAGTGTAGGGACTGTAGGTGACTGTAGGGACTGTAGGTGACTGTAGGGACTGTAGGGGACTGTAGGGGACTGTAGGTGACTGTAGGGACTGTAGGTGACTGTAGGGGACTGTAGGGGACTGTAGGGACTGTAGGGACTGTAGGTGACTGTAGGTGACTGTAGGGACTGTAGGGGACTGTAGGTGACTGTAGGTGACTGTAGGGACTGTAGGTGACTGTAGGTGACTGTAGGGACTGTAGGGGACTGTAGGGACTGTAGGTGACTGTAGGGGACTGTAGGGACTGTAGGGGACTGTAGGGACTGTAGGTGACTGTAGGTGACTGTAGGGACTGTAGGTGACTGTAGGGACTGTAGGTCACTGTAGGGGACTGTAGGTCACTGTAGGTGACTGTAGGGACTGTAGGTGACTGTAGGTGACTGTAGGGACTGTAGGTGACTGTAGGTGACTGTAGGTGACTTTAGGTGACTTTAGGTGACTGTAGGGACTGTAGGGACTTTGAAAACTTCCCCTTGTTATGTCTGAAGGGCTTCATGCATTGACTCGTGAGCCGCCACAGTTTATAAATCACCTTTTACTTTTAACAGAATCAATTCTTTATTTTAGTGTCGTACAAGTAAAGATGCACCATTACACACATTATGCATGTTCCAAAAGATGTTTCATACAAATACATTTGTATTTCATTCATTTAACCCACAAACAGAGCTCTGTTCATCAATACCAACGTCATCCAGATGTGGTTCTGCCAGATACAAACGTGTGAATGTAGAAGTAGCTACTGTATGTGTGCACAAACTGTGCTGGACATTATTAACACTTCTTCCTCCTTTATCTCCCTCTTTAGTTTCCTTCTCCAGAGTGGGACACGGTGACCCCCGAGGCCAAGAATCTGATCAATCAGATGTTAACGATTAACCCTGCCAAAAGGATCACCTCCGACCAGGCCATCAAGCATCCCTGGGTCTGCGTAAGTCACACTCCTCCTCTACTGGTGTAGATGTTCGTACCATCTTCCAACAAAGTATATCACACACACACACACACACACACACACACTGGCTCGTGTATAAGTGTTAAAATCATGGACCGCTTATGTACTCGAGCAGAATTGTAGTTTTGGATAAAGTGAAACGCATTCAAAGCTCTCAGTTCATATTTTATGAAGTTGTGTTTATCTATACTGTTGTTTCCTCTACAAACAGCAACGCTCCACTGTGGCCTCCATGATGCACCGTCAAGAGACCGTGGAGTGTCTGCGCAAGTTCAACGCCAGGAGGAAACTTAAAGTGAGTGTGGTGGACATAGTTTTACACACACACACACACGTCTACAGAAAACAAAACCCCTAAATGTTTATTTTTGTGTCCCTCTAGGGAGCTATCCTCACAACAATGCTGGTGTCCAGGAACTTCTCAGGTGAGCTTTGGCAGTGATGCTAATCACACATGAAGAGACAACATAACCCATAGACTTCAAACGGGGCCCAGTGCTGTTGATAATACATATTTAAATGATGCCGTACAAAGAAGCACCTGGATTAAGAGCAACTGAGCAGTTATGTGACATTATATCTAATAACCGATGATTAGATTTAAAGTGGTATACACTTAATAGGTCATCTCTGTCCTGATCTGATATCTAATGGAGGCAAAATGATACAAATAGCTGTTGTTCTTCTACTGAGCGCACGTTATTATGTGCTTGTCAGCTCTGTCTGCAGTTTTGATTTCGCACTTCAGGGGTTTGGCTCTGATTTCTTCCTCGTAAGCAGTTTGCTCACTGAAACACAGTTCGCTTTTGATTGAACATCCCATTTGTGGGCCAGACGATGGCCCAGCAAGCTAATGCATTAGCAACACATTGGCCCTGTGTTGAAATGCTTTCATGTAAGTAAAGCAGCTCCTGTGGATTACAGCCAACTACTTTCAGCTCGAGATTGATCTCGACTCAAGAAAGCAGACGAGCCAGCCCTCTGAAAGGCTTTATGCATAACTGCAGGCGTGTTTATCAAATGAATATCCATGGAAATTAGATTAAATCATTTCAGGACGTAGGCATTTTGGCGCTGAGAAGATTTTCCCGTCTGCCGCTTCACTGCTTCCTTATAAAAAGGCGTTGGGTTTCAGAGATGATCTTGTTTTCAGTTTGCCCACTTGACCTAAACACTTTCTGGAAACCAACGTTTTGTCATTGTCAAGAAATCCAGAACATTAAAAAGCTGTCTGCCTTTAGTGAGGCTCTCGTCCCACCTGCGCCTCCACATTGAATCCCTCTCTGTCCAATAGTGGGACGGCAGCATACCAGCCCTGCCGCTACCACCAGCACGGCCGCAATGACACAGGAAGGTACGTCTGCTTGAGGGGGTGTTGGAGTCGGGCACTGCCAACTTTGTACTCAGGCTATTGGCATGTGGCCTGTGCTGCTTGAACCCCTCCACCTGCTGCCTGCACACTGATGAACCACTTTGGAGTGGTCATCATTGCACTGGGGTTTCTAACACACGCACAAACACACACAAACACACATGCATGTAAATGGAAACCAAGAACGAAGCTCAGCTCTTGACCTTTCGGGACTGCTGCGTGTCTTGACGCTCTAATGAACAGAGCTCCTCTCCAGGACCGGCTATTTAATTTCCTGTGTCGAACACAACAGCCATTTAACTGACACCCAGCATGACCCTCTGACATCCCTCCAACTACCGCAGCTGCCACCCAGCAAAGCTCTGTTTACACATCTCTGCAGTAACACAACTAGTGCAGCCTGCATATATATATATATATATCTTCCCCTGCAACATATGCATTTGAACCTTTTTATATGACACGTCAGCCTTTAACCTCAGTAACACTTCCAGTTCTACTTCCTTTGAATTGGTATGTGTCCACATTACTCGATCCCTGCCTGTGCTCGCTGCAACCTTCCCTCCGCATGGCTCTGGCACTAGCAGCCAGCCAAGCATGTGTATGAGTGTACAGCACAGTATACCAACCTGCATGGGAAGCTGTTTAAACAGAATGCACTTTTATCATCTACTTTCCTTTTGTCTCCTGCCTGCTCCGTTTTGTTTGTGTGAACATACAAAGAGACTTAAAACGTAAAGTATGTTTCACACAAAGTGTTGGTGGGATCGTCCAGCATCGTTTATTGGGTTGTAATAGACAAGTGGGTGCTACACCGAGGAGTTGTTAATAGTGGGGTTCTCTTGATAACAATCGCTTTCTTCACAGTTACATGCAGGGGGGTTGTAATGTGCAGAGATGTGCAGAATGTAAAGGTTTCAGCCGTAGACTGTAATACTTCAGCTCACGTTGGTAACTGTTGGGAACGCACACCTCGCCACCTCTTTAACTAAAGAATCTGAAGGATGTTGCATGTTTTATAAGCATGAAGCCACCACCTCTGTGACAATGATTTAGAGAATGCCTTTCATCACGCAGCCTGGCAGGTGTGTGCGCCTGCAGTTTTGTTTTTCAACTGGGATGTTAAGATGCAGGTGTGGGTGTGGGTGTGTGTGGGTGTGGGTGTGTGTGGGTGTGGGTGTGGGTGTGGGTGTGTGTCTCTCACTCGTGATGTTGATGATTTAGATCTTTCCAAAGTATTCTAAAGTATTTCTTTATTTTGCGGATGTCCTGGATGAAGCTGTGGGAGTTTAGTGCAGTCAGCAAGTGTGTATTCAAACAATATATTATAATGCAAAAGGATAAAAGCCCCATGGTGCACACAGGTGGCTAAACCTTCCAGTATGCTTTTTCTATATCCTTAATATCAAAGGTTCTTTTAATTCCTTTTTTTTAATTGTCCTGATTTTTCCCAGTGGTGGAGAAAATATACTTTTGGGTTGATGTTTTAGCTTACGGTGAAATCAGACGCCATAAACCTTTATTAGAGCATGTTTTGCTTTAGCTTGTGCAGCTACGTCTCAGACTGTGTCTTCACCATCGTGTCTCTTTCTTTCAGCGTGCAAAACCTTACTAAACAAAAAGTCTGACGGTGTGAAGGTAAGTTCTCTGACCCATGAGGGTTTTGTTGACTTCACTCCTTCTGTCTTACTCTTCCTATCTCCTGCTGTCTCCCTTCTAGTCACCTACCTGCTCTCTAATGACGTGTATCTTTGATATTATGTTCCTTTCAAATGTGATTTAAAGATCTCTGTGGGAAAGTAGGCTCTCGATGATGTGTATGAGTTAGCAGTTAAAGGTGGAGCACAGGTAAAGCAGATGTGAGATTACAGTGAAAGTAAGGGACATCACAAAAACCAAAAGGCTGTTAAAATGCTTCTTTTTTTCACCACCAGGTTTGTCTTTGATTCACAGCGAGTGGAGCTGCCGTCATGTCTCGGTGCTCACTTTTTGTTTTGATCGGCGTTCAGCGTCAATGCATGCAGTGAAGCGCCATGATCAACAAGGGCCAACATAAAATTCCAATTGCATACAGTAACTTAAACAATAACTTAAAGCACAAACATTAAACGAACGATTGAAATCCTTTAGTTTTGCTTTAAAACGTTGTTTTTGCAGCTGATTCTTTGCTCCTGCTGAAGCCCCCCCCCTTAGTGTCCCTCCGTCTCATCTTTGTTCCTGTGTAAGCTTCTGCAGCTGTTTTGTTTTTCTCTCTTTCTGGGATCAATCTGGCAGCTTCACTTTTTACTATTTTGATTAGTTTCCTTGTTTCCCGATGACCCCTTATTTTGTCCTCCTCCTCTCCATTGCTGTCTGTCAGAAAAGGAAGTCCAGCTCGAGTGTTTGTTTGATGGTGAGATCGGCTCTGTCGTTTTCGTTCATTTTTCATTCTTTGTCTCTCTTCGAGTCTCCCCCCCCCCCTCCCCTCTGGTCCTCCCCTCCTCTTATTTATTTTCTTTTGGCAGATGTTTGAAGCGTTGTCTGACAGTATCCGTCTTGTCTGAACATCCCTGCATCTCCTTCTGCCATAAGCGCCACCCTAACCATTGCAACTCCCGACAAACAACACACACACACTCATCCCCGTCCCGTACTCCTCTTCTGATGTCTAAGATCAGCCAGTTTGGCTTACTTTCCAACATCCCTGACCATCACAGGAGTGATGGACATTTGAATCACTGTAAACATCAATATACAATCATTTTCTCTTTTTTCAATTATTGCATTTTTATCGTACCCTCATTATTTTTCATTTGCGTGAACGTTCTTCCTCTTCCTCTTCCTCTCCCTGTAAATAAAACGGCTGTCTTGGTCACCTGCAGATAATCAACATGTATACAGAGAAAGTTGTGTATATAACGTGATACAGTGACTTTTTTAATATTATTTCTTTAGTCATTTGATATATTGACTTTTACTTTAATGAATTTCAAAATAAAATGTGCACTTTTATGGTCTATAAACTAGGGTTTTCCATCTGATGAGTTTCAGAACTGATATATAAAAGATATAGACTTCTTTACTGTGAGAAATATAAACATGTTATATTAAGAAATTAATTCTCTTTTTCCAAAGAAATGTTTCTTGAACGCGTTGAATCAGCACTGAGACTGTGCTGAATATTTAGTATGAGTGTGTGTCAGTGGAGAACATAGTGTGTGTCCTCGGGTAACCTTTCCTGAGTCGATAGATATTATATATAACAGGACTTGAAGAAACGGTTAACTCTGATCCCGTAACATCATTTCAACGCTGCAGAACAAAACCGCACTAAAATAAGAGCAAGAGGTGCTCCACACATTTAGTGTTTCACGTCCATAACGGTGAGATACAAAGTGTGGATCAACCTCCAAAAACACTAGATCCTACATTTCCCATAATGCAACTGATGCCATCTTCGTGTAAGACCCTCCATGCTTGTTTTTGAAACTCCACATCTTTAGTTTGTAACGTTTGAAATCCCAAACTGAGAAGACTGGCTTCAAGATCGCAGTAAGCTCACGGTTCAGACTTAGGAATTATTGTTAATGTTGTTTAGATACGAATACAAATAGAAAACATTTATTTATATTTACGTAAACACTTTTTAAAATGTACTTAAAGCTCATGGCTTTCAATATGTCCGCAGCCAATGAACGTGTCGGTAAACTATTCTACTTTAATTAAGACCTATGCTGTGTACACTCAGCAGGGGGCATAGACTGTCTAAAGGACTCTAAACAACATACAGTACACGACGTTACGCACGCACACACACTGTTGTCATCAAGGCCTTTCACTGCATGCAGAGACCTGGACTTATTATAAACTTATTTTCTTTATTTCCATTTTTGTATTTGAAACACAAACTTGTAACTTCGCTTTGTATCCAGCAGATGTTGATTTTCTTACTTAGAAAAGGAAAATACTTTAAAATCCAATCTGAAAAAAAATATGTTCATTGTTTTTAAAAAAAAAATGCATGTGCTGACTAACTGTTCTGTATTCTTACTTTTTATTTCTTATGCAAAGGTTGTAGACGTTATATGCAGGCACACGAGAGCCCTTTAGTCGCTCAGTACAAGAAATTAAAAAGTAGTCGAGTTATGGGCCGTGTTATGGCTGTATTCCTGTTTCCACCTGAGGTTCCCACAGGCTGGTTGATAATGTAGGCCCAGTGGACGCAGCCGGAGTCATTCTGTGTTGTGTTTCTTTGCCCCAGTCGCAGGGAACCAACAGTAAAAACAGTGTAGTGAGCAGCAGCAGCACCAAAGACAGCAGCATGTCATCTTCAGCACCAATGGTACCTCATCTCTATTTGGTTTCTCTCACATTGCATCATTTCATTGTTTCCATCTTTTAAATGTTAAGTTCTGTCTCCTGCTCATCTTTCCGTGTGGCGCCCCGTGTTAAGTGAAACCTCACTTCGTCCTCTCTCTCGTCCTTCATCCTCTGCCTCTTTGCTTCTGTTTTTGAACACAAACTGTGATGTTGGAAGTGGATTTGATGACTTTGAGTGTCTCTCCTGGCTTGTGTTTTACCCAGACCTCCTGCAGACACGCACATATATTTAGGTAGACGAATGACTTTCATTTTGCTGCACAACAGCAGACTCTTCAAACGCGCTCTGCTCAGCCACATCCTGGTGACATCAGGTTGATTGTTTGCCTTTTGAAGAAGAACAGCTTTATGGCAACAGCTTGCAAAAAGCAGAACTCACAAAAACCTTGACTCTCGATCAAAAGTTGATCTTTTACAAGTTTACTTCTGGACTTCTGGGTAAAGCGTTAGCTGGAGTGGACGGAGAGATTCAAGTTGTATGAGGATGCAGCCCCTGTGTTTGTGTATGTGATGGGATTGAGCCTTTTCAAATATGGCAGCAAGAACAATGTTAATTTAATAGAAAGCCAAATCCTCCCAGAGGTGTGACTGAAGTGTTTTCACTAAATGTTTCAGCATTATGATGGCTGTTACTCCAGTCTGATAGAATCTGACGGGAGTCACGAG
The DNA here is from genome assembly GCF_900634415.1 of Cottoperca gobio. Classification (NCBI taxonomy): domain Eukaryota; kingdom Metazoa; phylum Chordata; class Actinopteri; order Perciformes; family Bovichtidae; genus Cottoperca; species Cottoperca gobio. Next base: position 19,616,864 of record NC_041369.1, on the reverse strand, counting down.
ATTATACAAAGTATTTACATAAAACATCATTTTAACTTGCCATGCAACATGTGTACATGATGCCGATTACTTTCCACATAATGCCTGTGCTGAATTCTGCACACCAGTAAATACTGAGTGAAGTTGAGGATTGGTTAAATATGTTCGAGTGTAGATTCGCCCATATGTCGCCGAAGGGGCTGGCTTTCTAAGGTTGCAGTTCCTGGTTGTTACTGACTGACTGACTGAACCGGTACACTGGGGGTTTGTTTTCCTAACAATGTAGTACTTGGAGCTTTTGGATTTGCTTTGTGCTGAATGTATCTGCGGCAGGGTCACGGCTGAGGATGAGGAGTGGTTATACAAACACACAGTCACCATGCTTATTGTAGCTCTCTTGGCGTTAGACAGTACAGTCACACACCCTCCTCTTCAGTCGTGGCCCCGGCTGGTGAACACGGCTCGTTCTCAGTGTTGTTTTCATGCATTTGTGGAGAAAATGATCCTGTAGGCCACAACGCTGTGGACAGACTGACACTGAGCACCGTGACTTCTACAGTCCTCCATTTAACACTCGCACTGTAGCTCCTGTTTGTTTGTTTGTTTGTTTGTTTGTTTGTTTGTTTGGCGCACATGTGTCTGTTTTGTGTATGGTTTGTCGTCATTGAGTTGTTGGTGTTCCCTGGCATCTTCCCGCCCATCCCCTCCCTGCATGGTAAAGTGTCTCCTACCTCCCTCCAGGAAGCCCAGACAACTGTTGTACACAACCCAGCTGACGGCACCAAGGTAAGCCCCTCCTCCTCCCACCACTCGCCCCCAGCCACTAACACTCGCAGGTAACTCGTGGAGGATCTTCTCTAAATATACTCCAAACACACGAGTCTCTCCGCTTCCTTGTGCACACAATGTGAGTGTCAGCGTGTTTTATTACGTCTTTTCTTCTTTTTTATAATCAAATAATAAAAAGAGTACTGCTTATCCAAGAATCACATAAATTGTGATAACCAAAAGTGAATTTAAAATGTAATTATTCAAGTAAATAAATGTATTTATTGCCAGGTTTAAAGATACAGTACGTTACCTTTAAATGCACATTTTAAGTGTAAAAAACGTAAGCTTAAAAAGCCAAATATAATTTGTCTTATATTAATTTCTTCTAACGTTAGCAGACCTTACTTCAGGTGAGACTGTAAACCCTGTAGAAGTATATAATTAATCAGATCCATGCAGGTCATTTAAAATGTATATGAAAGAGAAAATCCGACACGTCCCGTCTTTAACAGCAGCACATACACACTGACATCTTTCAATACTCACGTAAGACTATTTACTCAAATATGAAGCAGCTGCTGCTTACGCTGTTCTGTTGGTGTGCAAGTTGGCTAACTACGAGTATCACTCGATATTCAAATGCCGGTGCTGTTACGCAGCTTTCTTTACATTGACACTTCTCAGTCACACATGCACTCACACATTTCAAATTGCTCACACATTTCTGCTGCTCATATGTGTGTGTGGCTGCGTGCGCTCCCCTCGCTGCTGTGCTGGCTGGTTTGTGCTCCTGGGAGGGAGTCGTCCATCTGTTCGTCAGGTTGTCCCGTGTGTCCGTATGGGCAATGTGTCCAGAGCGTCCCGACCCTGTCTCACTTGCACAGTAAAAACATTTTTGTTTTGCTATTTTCTCTTTTCTCTCTTATCCCCCCCCCCCCCCCCCCCCCCCCCCCCCTCTCTGTCTCACAGGGCTCCACAGAGAGCTGTAATAACACAGAAGAGGAGGAGATGAAAGGTAGGAAAGGTACTTGTCCAACTTTCACCTACTCTGCATGCCTCTTCTCGCGCACCGTATATTTTGTCAAGGTTCTGTCTCTGTTGAACAGATCAGATGATACGTTTGATGTAATGCACGTCTCCTGGGTCGAGCTTTCAGGCAGCGTAGTTGAAGCTCCAGTAAGTTTAGTGGTTGAAGAAAGACTGGTGCCTTTGAGCATCACAGGACACATGTGAGGTGAAGAGTTGGATGCAAACACTGCATGTATGTGGACTGATATCAGTGCTGCTATCTACTCTAGCTGTTGTCTCCATTTTCAATTGCTGAAGAGCAAAACTGTTGGTGTGCTCGTGTGTGCGCGCCAGCTTCACGCGCCACAACCTTTAATTAATCGTCTTCCTCTCGGGGATGACCCGCTAATGTTTGCAGGTGAAGTAGGACAGAGCGACCTCCTGGAAAATAGTTAATCCAGTTACTTAAGGCAGCTTTCTGTGGGTTTACCAGCACTCGATCTTATAGTGGCTCATTACTGACATGCAGTCGAGAGGCTGAATGCACTTATTTATATAAATAGCTTTGGATGAAATCATCTGCTATATGAATGTAATGCAATCTCTCTCTGACTCTGAAACCCAAACACTGCGAGGATGCATCAGATCCTGCAGGGATAAAATCAGAGTGACGTCACAAGGTCAAGGAAAGGTCACCAGCTGATCGTTTAAATGAACACTAACTGTTATGTTGTTACTCGTTAGTTTCACATTGATCAGTCGCACGATCTCGACTTTAGCTACAACGTAAGTAAGTCGAGCGAATATTGTTTATTCAGTTCACCGTCGCCTCTTCACACGGGCAGAGCTGAACTACTTTCTCTTTTAGCTTTGTACACACTACACAATTGGTTAAATGATTATTATTATTTTTGATGGATTGAATGTGTAAAGAGTTGTCTGAGCTCCCTGTCAGCATGCATCTGTCTGTTTGTCTTGTGATGGGGGCAGTCGCTGCCTGTGAGTCTACTACTACAGACAGTGCAGTGTTAAGCCAGTGCAGCACTTTTGAGGACCAGACCCAGTTGCCTCAGTACCCGTCACCCACCTGTAAGTTGGCAGCAGTTCACCTGATTCAACTCTCAGCTCTGATCTTTGTGTCCTGACTTTTCCTCAACAAACAAATCTTCCCTACGAGCCAAAGAAAGGCTCCCTTCTCTTCTCCCCCTCTGCTGCCATCTACTGGCACCCAGTCCTGACTGCACCTCCTGTTCCCCCTCCACACTAAGTGCCTGGACTCTACTTTCCTACAATAACAGCTTCATATACTTTGTGCAGAATTAACTCTTTAGCTTTGCCAAATATACCTTTATTTCACTGGGATGACTGTACCTGCCTGCAGCTGGTCCCCTGCAGGAGGCTGCTAGCAGCCCCAGTGTCCCTCAGAGCTCCTGTCCTGCACCAGGGTCCGCTCTGTCGCCCCCCGCAGGCAGCAGCCGCAACCTGCAGCAGAGTAAGTGCCAGGCATGTTGTGCAGTGCTTGTGCAAAGGCTCCTGAAGCAGTGTTCATACTGTCCGTTTGTAACTTCCTGTGCCACCGGATGGCAGAAGGTTTGAGGACTTATGAACACAGTTACATGCAGGGGGGGGGGAGGATTTGCTTTTCTGGCTCAGCAGCTGCATGTTAATTAAAAAGTGAACACTTAGTGAGTGCAGTCACATCTGCTGGTTATTCTCTCCAAAAACTTGTTTGATTTCATTTCAAATGTCAGTAAGTTGAGGCGGAGCACGAGGAGCAGCGTTTGTTTAACTTTCAAATGATTCCTGACTGTCTTTCACCTCCTGGTTGTCTCCCCCCCCCCCCCCTCCCTCCTCCTCCTTTCTGTTTCAGCTCGTAAACAGGAGATAATAAAGATGACTGAGCAGCTGATTGAAGCCATCAACAATGGGGATTTCGAGGCTTACACGTAAGTTTTCATAATGCAATCATCTTTTAAGTGCCTTGTTTGAAGCTCACTTTGTTTCACACCGCGATGTTGTGCAGCATTTAATCCTCCACATTAACACGTAAGGTTATTGACGTTGTCTCCTCCGACAGGAGAATCTGTGACCCTGGACTGACTTCTTTTGAGCCTGAGGCTCTTGGAAACCTGGTGGAGGGCATGGACTTCCACAAGTTCTACTTTGAGAACCGTAAGTTACTCAGTGTTGTGGATTTCAGCATTAAGACGGATGAATGGGAGTGCTGCTGCAGCGTCACCTGAGCGAGAGATTCTCATCAAAACACATTTCGTATCTTCAGAAAGAGTCGATCCTTTTTCTTCCTCATAAAACTTTAATATATTCTATATTGTAGAAGGGATTATTTATCTACACCTGACATCTATTTACAAACCGCTGAACTGCACATTTGCATCCCCACAGTGCTGAGTAAAAACAGCAAGCCAGTGCACACCACCATCCTGAACCCCCACGTCCATCTGATCGGTGAGGATGCCGCCTGCATCGCCTACATCCGCCTGACGCAGTACATGGACACGCAGGGCCGGCCGCGCTCCTGCCAGTCGGAGGAGACGCGTGTGTGGCATCGCCGCGAAGCCAAATGGCTCAACGTGCATTTCCACTGCTCAGGAGCGCCGGCTGCACCCCTGCAGTGAACTGACCCAGGCCCAGGTATTTTTCTTAATATACTACATTAGCGTGTCTTAGGACGGTGCAGCCATAAATAAACTGTCATTCTTCCCTCTCCAGCTTTGCCTGAACTCTAAAGCTGTTTGGAGCGTTTATTCTCCGTGGTCGGATGTGCCCGGATCCTGGCGAGGAAGAGGCTGCTTGGAAAGTTGTAGAAACACAAATGTGGGGAAAATGCATTATACATTAAAATGGGGGGGGAGGGAGAAAAAAAACACAAAAATAATTCTGCGTATTTCAAAAGCTTGACTAAATGACCGACCAACACGATCCAGTCCAACCCTAGCTAGGTGATGTTGGTGCCCGGCGGCCGTCAGCCCCCTCTTGCAGATGGTGCATGCTTCTGGTGGCGACGCTGTCCTGGTCCTCGTCTCCTATGGCCTTTATTTCCCTGTATTTGTTTTGTCTGCTGTCTGGAAAAGTATTAAAAAGAATATATATATGTGTGTGTATATATATATATATATATTATCAGAAAAAACAAGTACACTTACCACATACGGAATAGAACTGGGCGGCAAGTACATCTGCAATTTGTTTTAGTCTTGAGAGAGCAGCAGAACGTCTACTTTAATAAGTCTGGTTTGTGTTACAGGTATATGAGGGTTGGGTTTATGGGAGCAGCTAATATCTACTTAATATCAGAGTTTAACATCCAGTTTAAGTGTGAGGTCTGAGCATCTGCACACGGTTATAAAGGCGTCGAGATTCGTTACTGAAGGGACCTCTATTTTGATTGTGTTTTTGTATTCTGTGTTATGAAGCTGTTTTTATGATGTATTTTAAAGTATTGTGTTAAACGATCATTTTTAATCAAAAGGGGGATTTTATTTAATAGAAGTGTATAAATAAATATTTATATAGGGGAACCATGATTTACTTTCAGGGTGAAGGGAGGCGAGTTGAGCATGAGTGGGTATTTTTTCTCTGCTTTGAGGTCCCGAAGTGTAAATACAAATACTCACACACCATGCATGCACGCACGCACACACAAGGTCTCTGTGCTCCAGCCTTGAGCTTTAGACACAACACACGTCCAGGCCCGCTCATCCTGAAGTTGCAGAAGGCCTCCATCTTTCTGCCCTGCAGTGTTTGGAGTTAAACACAGAGGCTCCATGGGTCAAAGTCTAAAGCTCCTCACATGTCTGAACTACCTAATCTGAAAGCACGGACGCACTCTCACGCCAACTTTGTACTTTTCTTTATCTGTTTTTGTGTATTTTTGATGTAAAGCATGAACTATCTAATGGCCTGTACTGTTTTTGCACAAACACTTATGACTCGATGCTGTTGTGTTCGCTCTGAGGGAGTGAACCTTTCTGCAACTTCAGGTTACGCTCGCCAAAATCCTTCCTCTCCACGTCGTCTCTGCCCCTTTACTTCCATCATTCCTGCCTCTTATACTCTCCATCCTTCGATAACCAGCCCCGTTACTGTCCGAGTAGCACCACGCCGTGTGATGATACTGATGTCACCTTTATGCCTGTCTCTTGTTCTGACTGTTCTTAAAGTGTGTGTGTGTGTTGTCAGTTTTGGCTTGCTGTACTTCTGTGTGAAGTCCTGGAAATATTAAAAAAAGCATGTTAAAAAGGCAGTGCAGCCGAGGGATTGGACAAAAAAAAAAAAAAGGCATGATGGGAAGAGGGCTTTGCCGGCTGGAGGGCTATGGGACCGTCGCTGATGGCAATCAATGGATTTGGTCCCTTTTGTCAGTTTTTGTTGTAAATGTTGTAGTTGTTGGTGTTTTGGTGTTGATATTTTTATCACTTGTTTTAGCCAGAACTACTAAAAAAAAAAATATTAGGGGTTGAAATAAATGGAGGCTGAGATGGCCACAACCCTTCTTTTTTTTTTTTACTGCCCGTTTCCTCACATGTTGAGAGAACTATAGTGGAACTCGCATCATATAAGCACATGTGCAAAGATTCTCCCTTTAAAGAGGACACAACATATCTCCGTGTCAGTGGTTAAACTTTGCAGCACTGATGTCTCACTGTCGTAGAAACTTTGTACCAGCGGAGGGATGAACCCGTCTGTGCTACACTGCTCTATAGTAACTCACGCTGTCGCTGGTGGTCACGATCATGCTTCAATCACACCGACAACATGAATCATATGTGAGACCTGTCCTACTGTATCAGCCGCCTGTGCTTCTGAGTGATGTTGCATATCTGACATGCCATGAAAACTGTGTCCCCTTCCCCCCCATCACACTTTTTGCACCATGAATCACCACACTTCTCCGTTGTAAAACAATTACTGAAACTGATGTTTTGTATGGCTCTACGTAGATCTGTCGTGTGTGTGTGTTGATGCCAGGTGATGTGTCTGACCAGATGCTTTTCTTTCCTTGTGTATTTCCAGTCATGGGGGGTGTTTGAATGGAACAGTAAGATGAAGTTAAACTTTACAGGGGATCTGAGGGAACAACCAGCTTCATAGTGAAGTATTAGGACATTTGGATCGAGTTGAATTTGCATTTGTTTGATATGAAGCCAAACTAGACCTTCACAGCAGACAGTTTGTTGCAGGAAAAGCACAATTGTTGTTCACAATGATTTGTTACACCTGTGCTTTTCTTGCCATCACAATAGATTCAGAGTTGACAGTCTGAAGAATAGGCAGCTGGTGCAGTGACACCTTTTATTTATAGTTAGTTTCTAACCTTTCTATCTCATGACTCCTTAAAATCAGGCAGTATCTATCACCGGTCAACCCAAGTGATTCTCATCGTTTGGATCATTTCATCCTAAACGTCCACACATTGAAAAGCTTTTTTTCTAATCCTGTTAAAAAGGTACCCTGTGGAAATAATGTGTGCAGACGTTTTGCATACATAATGTCATAATCCACAGATTCAGATGGATGCTCCAACATTAATATTAAACAATAACTACATCAGTTATCTTTTCAGTTTCATGGCCCTGCAGAGTGACCGCCCTGCTTCAGCTGAAGTGTCATTGAGATCCATTGTAACATTTTAATATGACAGGGTATCGACTTCTAGTCTCACTGATGTAAATAGGATACGTGACCAAATATAAACTCACCTTTACACACGGTAACTTTTGGGCTAATCGCTGCTACGACCTACAAGAGAAAGATGTTTCACTTTAGGTGACCTGCTGTCTGTTCTGCTTCATATACTCTTATAAACTCCAGTTAAAATACTTTGGCAAATGTCTAATAAATGTCAGATTAACACAACCCGACTAAACTGAGGGGAAGGAATATCCTTAAAACAAAAATCTTATATATGCAGTTCTACAAATGGAAGAAATATGCATGTCTACTTTCTGGTTTTTTCACTGTTTACTTGATAAAGAAATGGAAACCTGTGTTACTTGCATCCTCGAGGTTTTGAAATGGCTCCGTCTGAGATATGGAAACCAAGTGATTGTTATCTCACATTAAAATGTGGAAATGATTAGCAAAAGCCTTCGCTGGTATGTAAGTACATTGCATTGTAACCTTATACTAAAGGGGCTACATGTTTCTACTGTTTCGAATTGGATGCTGGATTTTTTTGCATGACCATACAGTTAATAAACATACATTAAAAACTATCGAGTGTTTGTTTGTTTGTTCTTCATAGCTTTAAGTATTTAATAAAATAGCATTTCATTATTGGCGTCAGTTTCTCTCATGTTGCAGCTTTAGAATCTCCTCGTGTGGAGGATTCAGTTATCAAATGATCCAGTAGTGGTTCATCAAATACAGCAAAAAGTCAATACAATTACTTCCCCTGCAACTTATGCAATATTATCAGACATCAACCTTTTTAAAATGTATAATATACAGCATTTAAATATCTAAATATGTATTTAAATCTCAAGCAAATTGTAATAAAAATGCTATTTATGGTATGCATGATGCCAGTTGAGAAAAAAAAAGTTGTTATGGAATAGTCCAAATAAACTATTTTTTGGGGGGGGGGGGGGGGGGGTCTTTTTTGGGGTACGTTGCCTTGAGGCAACACCGTACCATAATGGTAAGTAATGAAAAAAAGAGTTCTTTCAAATTTGAACACATTTATTTAAAAACACATGGAGAATACTAAATAGCCTCAACAGGTTAAAATGCCACTTAAAATATGAAAATGGTTATTTTTTATATTTGAACAAGATTACAGGTCTGAATGTTTACCCCACCCACAGAGGCCTAAGGTCAGGGTTGACCTGACACAGAGGCTCTGCCCTTCTTCTCCTCCGGGTCTCACCATTCTCTGATGGTCTCCCCTCTTCTTCAAGACTTTCCTCTCGTTGTAAAGGCAACTTCAGCTTTGAATTTCAGGAAGCTGTACACTTTTTTTCTTCGGGATGCCAAAGTCTTGCAAGTCCCTGCGGTGCAGGAGCCACGCTCATTTATCCAATTTACCTTAATGATACCGTTACCTCAAGGCAACATTTGCATTTTAGCAAGTTTCCATTACTTAATTAGCAAATAAAGTACATTAAACTATTAGAAATTAAGCTTTACTCATTATTGTGAATATTTTTTTTTCCAGACTGAAAAAGAGAGAAATGGCCGAGCTGATCCTTGTGGGACAGTCTGCAAAAACACTCTTCAGGATGGCCCACTAGAGATTCATGTGACACATTTAAACACTGCAATTGGTTCCTTATGGTCCTGCCTCTGATTCAAAGTATTGCATTATAACTGGGGAAGTATTGTTTGAATGTAAAAGGCTCAACATGGGTATGTTGCCAGAGGGTTACAGGTTGTAATTATCGTTTTGCATGCACTTATGTCTGTATTTTAAGTTTGATATTATTGATTGTAACCCTGTCAGCTCAGAAATGTTAAAGGAAGATTGTGCCTCAAACTATGAGGTTTCCTTTCAGACCATCTAGTCTGTAAATAACATCTGTTCTAACTGTAGTACCGACCGCCACCTCGAGATGGCGCCAGAGACCAAACAAATGAACCTATATCAGCTCCTGTACAGACATGCGAGTGTTTCCATACCTGTGATTCACGGTGATATCTTTCCTCTCACTCAGGACATGGTGAGTTTCCCTGCTGAGGCTCACAATAGGGATATTTTCCATATGCCAAATTTCTTCTGAGTGGAAGTCAGTTTGGCATGAGGTGAGCATAACAGGAAGAGGCGAGGCACACGGACCATCAAGGGAACTTGTGATCCTAGAAAGCATTTCTATATCTTAAATTAATGGCTCATGCCCACCATTAAGCTTCAGTGTTGGCCCCACTGCAGTAGTAATGTATTATACAATGTTTGTACTACAGCCCCCAACATGAACACGCAATGAACACAAAGAGCACACGGTAGTCTTGATGAATTTTAATTACATCAAATGGATTTATGTAAAAAGTGGAAAAGGAGGAAAACACTGGGTCTCATCATCATCATGTTCAACACAGCTACAGAACTCTGCACGTACTGGGTCGGATACAGGTCACTTATACTGAGAAAGTAGATACACGTTACTGTGAAGGTATGACGTTAACAGGAAGTGTGCTTTTACTGTTATTTTCCTTTTCAGAGCAGGATGGGAAGCGATAAATGAGATGGTTCAGTGTGATCTCAATGATCCATGAGGATATATGATTCAAAGGTGTGTGTCGGGATTGTTTCAGGTTGGCCCCGGCTGCCAGCTGTGACCTGAAACTCTCCCATGATTAGTCTCTTGCTCTCAGATCACACAACCTTCACTCATGATTGGCAGGCAACAGACGCCAATCACACAGCTGTTATGGCTTCCTGTCCAAGTCCATTTGGCATCCAGGCAAGTAAACTCCCCACTGAGCGCTGTCCTCCTCTTTGATTGGACAAAAGGAAGTGATTGGCTGATTGATTGCTCCATGCAGATTGTGATTTTTCAGCATTTTTAGCAGGTTTAGCAGGTTTGGTGCCGACATGCTTTGAAAATGTTTTGTACGAGCCTGAATGAAAGTCGTCTTTGCTTGTCCAAGCTGCCCGTTTACAAAAGTTTTTGTGATCATGGCGTTGGGCAAAAGAAGGTCCGGCTGACTGAAGTTGCACAGAAGATCCAAAATGGAGTCATCAGTCTGGTTTAAGATCGCCCTTTTGGCTGTCGTGTGAACATTGGCACTTAATCTTAGTCCGTAAAGACCAGTGCACCTCTAGCAGTCCGTCACACTGAAGGACACGTGGCAGTGCAATCTGCCACAGCTTTAGTCTTTACAGAAGAAAAAAAACTGTCACAGCAACATTTTCTAGAATCTTTCTGTTTCCTTGATTCAAGGAAGAAAAAACTAAACAGAGAAGGAAGCCACTGTTCTCTAATGAAGTGTCCTGGGTTAAAGGGAAGGAAAAGGAAACTGGGATATACAATCTTTTCTCACTGTAGAGGGTCTCAGCAGATTAACTCGACTAGGCTTCAGACACACAGCTCCAAGGCCACCTTTCTCTCTGAGTCCCAGGCAAGCAAAGAGGAGTGGAAGGAGTAAGAGAAGAAAGGGAGACAGATTAGAAAGTAAGAGAACACAAAGTAAAAGAAGATTAAAAGTCAGAAATTGTAACCGTAGACAGTGAAATACAAGTGGACACGGAAGCAGCCAGCCTGGATCTACATGCATCGTCAAGGGGACAAGAAAGGGGGAAGGATTTCAGCGCTACACCGAAGCCATGCAGCAACAACAAGCAGACCGAGAACAGGAAAGGGTCTATTTTCTTTCACCAGCAGGAAACCAGCTTCACCTACAACACGAGAAGCGTCACGGAGGAGGGATACGGTGAGGTGCTGGGGGCGGAGAACTCCTCTCATTGGGGGATTTGGGGACACAAACAGGCAAAGCGTTCATGGTTAAACGGCCCATATGCCATGCAGACCAGGGTCCCATCAGGCTCTGAACAGGCGTTTGGCACCACGGGGACGGCGGACAGGACAGTGAGGAGGAGGAGGAGGGGCAGGTTTGGGCTTAGAAGAGCAAGGGAAGCAAGTGCACGGCAGGATGGACGACATCTGTTACACCATGTTTTAGGTTCCCATGGAGACAAGACCGAACCCCACCCTCCCCTCAGCCCCAATCCCTATTTCTCCCGCTCGAGCAGCACTCACTCACCACGCGCTCACAGCATGGTAGCAGACAGACGAGGGCGGTGGGGGCGGGGTTTAGCAGCTTTGCTGCGGCTCCCCGCTCCTGCTTTTAGACTTTCTGCCCTCCACATCTGTAGGACAAAGGCAACGTTTATGTTACATCTGTAGACAGTGAAAAGAAATGTTCATTTACTTCATACCGGCATATACTGTAGATTAAGATAAATACATTAAACTTCAAAACAGCGAGAACAGAGTACAAAAGCAGAAATAAATAAGGATCTAGAGGCGGACAGCACTACGAAGCAGTGCTCGTCTTTGATTATAACTTAATGATAACAATCTGTACAAGATCTTGTCTAAAATACATAATCCTATTTTATCCATTCTTAAATTGGGTTGCGTCGGGATGAGTAAATAAAAGTTTCCAGATACCAAAACAAATGATGTTAGCTTCATTCACAAATCAGCCCACTGAAGACTTACTACTTCCTGTTTCAATAACAACTGCACCTTCCCTCTGATCACTGTGGGAATGAAGCTTCATCATTGTGTCACCAGAGGTCAGTTAACACCCGCAGAGCAAATACTCCGGTTAATAATATAGAAAAGAAAAATACAGAGAAAGGTGTCAAATGAACAAAAACAAAACTGTACACACCATCAACACAAACAAAACGAAGGTACACACGAGAACCATTTTGATCACAACAATCAAAATGAGCGTTTCGGGTCAGACAGAACAAAGCCGTGCAATTTAGTGAATGATGAGTTAAAAAGCAGAGAAACCGAACATCATCGAGACATCATCATAAACAGTGAAGAAGTGAATCTATCATCCGACACATTTAAAAATATCAATTTGGATTTGTAATTAAGAAATTGCAGCTACGAGATCTGTCCCACAATGCTTTGCTGTCTAGATGGTTATTTCTGACATTACGTCACTGAACTGCAGATAATAGTGTCGTGTTAGCCAGTGAAACAGATGAGGAAACAATAATATGGCTGTTGGATGAAAGAACATTCATCAGAGTCCCACCTCGGAGAGAAGAGCAAGGCAGAAAACAGAAGGTGACAAAAAAACAAAAACAAAAACAGCGATTTGCTGATCAGCACCATGGCAAACAAAAACAAAAACAAAAACACCACACAGAGATAGTGCTGCAATAAATACATGCAGAGGAGGAGGATCGTCAGCCGTCTTTACGTCAAGTCTGGTAGAAAAGATGAGCCAGAACCTCCCCGTCATTCACACACACCCGTACTCGTACCACAGAGACTGGTTGTCCTCTGGATTCAGTGACTGGTCCGAATTATTCTCACCATTGGGCTCATCGCCCTCGTTAGACTCTTTCACACTGGCTGGGCTGGATATCATCTGGCCATTTGATTGGCTGTGAGGGGCCTGGTTTTGGGTGGGACTATGGTTGGGAATAGAAGGAGGAGGAGGGAGTGTTTTATTTGTAACGGGAGGCCCGCTGATGTTGCTGACTAGGGTGGGGTTTAGAGACAGGAAGGGGAGGTTTTTGCACGCCGACTCACTAAAGATAGAGTCCATGAACACCGACTCTACAGTGAAGGAGGGGCCGAGGAAAGACTTGAGGGTGGAGAGGTCGGGATCCTCCATGCTATGGCAAGGTAAGCTGAGGGACTTGGGCAGGGGGGGGGTGGTGTTGGGGTGGTACTCACTGGGTGTAGGCTGGGAGCAAACCCCAGCCTTAGTGGAGGCGGCGTTAGGAGAAGTGTCAACGGACACGGGCTGCCGGTTGTCCTTAGAGAGCAGGTCGTGGATGCTGGTGCGGCGCGTGGTGCCCTCGGCGGTGGAGATGACGCTGCTGGCCCGGGGCAGCGTGGAGGAAGCCAAGTCCAGGCGTCCGGCCACGGAGGTGGCTTTGCCCTGCGATGACAGGCTGGAGCGGACCGGGACAGAGCCTCTCACACGGGTGCTCTCCGCCTTACGCAGAGTTGGGCGACCCGGTTGTCCGGTGGATCTCGGAGGGCGATCAGAGCTGACCGGCGCCGCTTTCCCACTGGAGGAGCGTAAGATGCCCCGCCCCTTTGTGAAAGTGCGTTCTTTCTGCACATGCTCAGAAGAAGTGGAGAGTCGAGGAGAGTCGACAGTGAGGTTCTCTTGACTGCCAGACTGCGGGAGACGGAGCCAACAAACAGCATTAAGAACAGTAGCATCAACATATCGTTCAATCCTTTCATATTAACGCATCTATCCTTTTTAGAACTCAGTCGGAGGCCTCACCTCTGCAGGATCAATACCCTCGTCCAGGAACTGCTGCAGTGAGAGCACCTCGCCGGCTAGGGATCCCGACTTCCTGCCCTGAGTCTGTCCGGGGCTGCCTGCGGCGCCGGACGGGTCGAGCGACCTGCGCAGCTGCAGGGGGCTCTGGTGGGAGGTGCGGGAGGAGGAGGGCTGCTGGACGGGGCTGCTGCCGCTGCTGGACCACACCTCCTGGTCCAAACTCAGGCTGAACTCCCCGCTGCTCTCACTGTGAGGCCTACTGAGGCTGCCATTCAACGCGCCTGTGGGAGGAGACGCAAAGATTAGGAAGTAATCTACGATCTTTATTGACCTTCAGTGTTCTGCAGTCAGAACCACTCCTCTGCTACACTGCCTACATCTTCATTTTGTAGTTATGGTCGTGGTAAAGTGAAAATAAAAAGGCATAATACTATAATATACATCTTTATTGATGTACATGTGCATGATGCAAAAAAGGGTAATGATTTTAATATAATTATTATTAATCATATTTTGATCATCATTATTTTAAGTGTTTATTTCCATAATGTTTTATGTTAATGTACTTCTTGTAAAGCACTTTTACTATACAAATAGTTTTTTATTATTATTATTAATAAAGAGAAATTCAGGGCTTACTTTTTAACCCTTACATTTTAAAACCGACTTGATCTAATTTTCACAGGTCATGTAAAATGGTAATGTTAAATGCATGGTACTGTAATATACTGCTTTGTTATGTGCTATTGCCGTGTGAGATCTCTTATGAAGCCTTTATAACGGCAGGTTAGGCCAAATCTGCTTATCCATCACTGAGGACTTGATCATAAAGGATGTTAAGCGTCTCCAAAACATAATGAATATTCATGATGGGTCAAAGTGCACCTGTCACATTTGGATTTGCTAAATGAATCTTCAAAAAGGAGACTAAACATAGCACTCAGACCGGATCATCTTAATATATTAATTTGGAACAATAAACTTAATTTGTTTCCCAAAGAGGAGAGGAAAAAGAAAAGTAACCCTTAACTTTTAAAATCAGGACAAACCGAGTTGATCCAATTGTCACAGGAGGACACAATGAAGGAGGTTTGAGTAAAGGCATGAAAGAAAAAGATAAAAAGGGAGCAGAGGAGGAAGGTGAGAATGGTTAGTTTAGAGGAGGAGGAGGAGAACAGGGGGAGTTCAGCGATGGAGGAGCATACCTTTGCCCTCCAGAGGAGAAGTGAGGTGGGAGTTATTGTTACTATTACTACTGATCCTGTTGCTATGGAGACTGGTGGGTCTGGAGGCTGGGTAAGGGACAAGAGGGAACACACACACACACAGTTAGGATATATATATATATATATATACACACACACACACACTTACATGCACAAACACAAAGTAACACGTAGGTGTGCGCTAACAGTTAGACAGAGCGTCTCCTGCTGGGGCAGCAGATGGCACATGCCAGAAAGCAGCACAGGAAGGGTGGCTCAGTGCCAGGCTGCAGCGCCAATATGTCCAGTCAGTAAACAAAGAAACGACTGATGGAGAGGACAGGGACTCCTAAATCCAAGGGCAGACCCACCTTAGAGAAAAGGGGGGAACTGATGGAGACAATGCTGAATAACAGACGCTAAGAGTAGAGCTGCACAACTAATCCAATGTTAATCAAGATTGTGGCGTCCCGCGTTTAAATGAACATGATCGACTGCGATTTAGACGTTTAAAATGCGTGCTTGGAACAATCGTATTTATGTTTTGCATCTAGATGAACCGTGAATAAGGTATAAAGTTGTATTTTGATGCAAAGGTGTGTCAGGAAGCAGTGCCTTGTGTATTTAAATGTGGAAAAGCAATACAATATTTTGTCCCTGAAATCAATGAATAATCTTAATAAATAATCGTGATCTCAATATTGACTAAAAATAATGGCGATTAGCATTTTGGCCATAATTGTGCAGCTCTATGATGGAGCAAGATTAGTTATAAAGAGAAGAAACGGGTGACTGTGTGAACCTGAGGAGGAGGATGGAGGAGGAAGAAAGAAAAGAAGTGGGGACAATGTGACCTTCACTGTGTGAACACTCTAGTTGTGACACATGACATGTTTGAAGATCAAACTACGTATTAATGCTGCCCACAGTTTAATATCTCTTTATCGTTTGAAACTCAAACAGAAACATCAAAGTTGCTTGAAAAATCAATAGAAATCTGAAACTACCATCAAGAAGCAAAACATAATAACCTCTCGGAAGATGACCTAATGGCTGAGACATAAGCAATGTCCGGTGTGTGTGTGTGTGTGTGTGTGTGTGTGTGTGTGAGTTTCCTTTCAGCCCTTAAGGAGACCTACTGGGAAATGGGTCTCGCAACTCGAGTGCATTCTGGGAACTCATCAGCTAAGTAGAATCCATGTTGGACGCTAATGTGTACACCAATGTCCTGGAGAGGAAATGTACGTTATATACAAAGTAGTGTTACGTCTGCTATATTAACCCCTGCGCCTCACAAGGGCACAAGGGTCAACATGGTATATTAGTCTAAGAGTAACTGCTTGCAGACTAAAAAGGTATAAAACGCATTAATCTAATAAAGTATTTGCAGGTAACTGATGGTGTAAGCGTGTAGACTTAGGTGTTAGGAATGTGTGTCAGTCGTTTGGTGGCTGTTTAACAACTGGGTCATCTTCATTACAGCGGTACAGAACTGATGAATAGTTGCTTCGCCGCAGATTAACTGCTCTGGATAACGTCCTAAAGCCTGAATTAGAGTCAATCCTACTTTCAATGGAGGCTGATCTCTCGCTCTCTTTTTTGCTCTCCACTAAAATTGCTTTTCCAACTGCAGATGAAGCTTAATCGAAGTGCAGGAAGGCAGCCCAAAGATTAGCAGTAGGACTTCTGAGAACACGACCTGCTTTTATTTGAAGCTATTCAGTATTTTTACTTATTCCTCGTTTGAAAGGCTCTCTGGTGCTGCAATTACCCGTCTCTTCTCTCTCTCATGTCATGTGAAGTCTTACCTTGACTCTTGGGGTCATCCAAGGAGCCGACAACATCCTCACATGAGGCATTATCTGTGGAGACACAGAAGAGCGTGATGCTACAGCTGCTTTTTTCACTCTTCATACAAATCTTCACACAAATGAGTGGCGCCTTCTAAATATGAACGTTTACAGGGAGAAAATAAACATATAAAACACCTGCAGATCCGTTCGTCTACCTTAAATATGGTCAGTAACCCTCACACAAATAAATCCAGCATCCTGACCTTTGACCTGAAGACGGAGCTTGGCCCTGCTATGCCGTGCATTGGGCAGGGTGAGCGCGGCACAGTCGATGGCGTTGTTTGAAAAGGCGAGCTCTTTCATGCTCTGCCCACTGCGCCTGCTGCTCCCCGTCATGCCGGCGTCTCCGGCCTCAGCGCCGTCTAAGTTATCGATGCTGTTCGCCCACTTGAGCCCCGGGGCCGCCCGCCACCGCCATGGTCTGCAGCAGGTCATTCATGGCTGAATAGGTGAACGGAGGTACAGAAATTAGGACAGGAACACTGGAGCCCCGTCAAGTAATGCATGTCCGGCTTGTTCTACCTTCATGTCTTAGAGACATTTAGCATCCCTTAGTTGGCGAAGACTAAAGCAACCACTTAATAAGAAGCTCCTGTTTGTGTTACTCGTCTCATACAGGCCACTAGAGGAAGTAGCTTAATTATTCAGTGATTTTAGTTTTATATAATAAAATCAAGTCGAGCGTTTTTGGAAATCAAAGCAAGCATACAGTAATACAAAGAAATGACTTCAACAATATCACCAAAAGTGCATAAAGATGTCACCTGCTACTTTTTTGAACAGGTGAAACATCACCTTAAGAGGCCACTGTGTTTATGCACTTTGTTTACTGAGCTGTATACGACGGTACAGAAGCATGAAGGCATGCAGAGCTGATCTGAGCAGCAGCAGCAGCAGCAGCAGCAGCAGCGGTGCTGTACACACAAGATCAGAGCCAGAAAGTCCATGTCAGCGGAATAAGACCTGAAATGCAGCACACTGACAGGAAGAGAGAGAGAGACAGACAGACAGACAGACAGACAGACAGACAGACAGACAGACACAGAGACAGAGAGAGAGAGAGAGAGAGAGAGAGAGACAGAGAGAGAAGAGAGAGAGACAGAGGAGAGAGAGGACAGACAGAGAGAGAGAGACAGAGACAGAGAGAGAGACAGAGAGAGAGACAGAGAGACAGAGAGAGAGAGAGACAGAGACAGAGAGAGAGAGACAGAGAGACAGACAGAGAGAGACAGAGACAGAGAGAGAGAGACAGAGAGAGAGAGACAGAGAGAGAGACAGAGAGAGAGACACAGTGACAGACAGAGAGAGAGAGAGAGAGACAGACAGACAGAGAGAGACAGAGAGACAGAGAGACAGAGAGAGAGACAGAGAGACAGAGAGAGAGAGAGACAGAGAGACAGAGACAGAGACAGAGAGACAGAGAGAGAGAGACAGAGAGAGAGAGAGAGACATAAAGAGTAAAGGCTCCATTTCAAGTCCTCCATGGTGAGTGCGAGCAGAGACGATCATGCTGTAATTAAAGATGGAGGCACACACACCACAGGCGCATGAAAGGCAAACCGGCAGTTACTCTCTCACACACACACACACACACACACACACACACACACACACACACACACACACACACACACACACACACACACAAAATGAAACCACAGAGCACATGACAAAGCTGCCCAATAAGTTGCCTGTTGCATAATGATTCCCACAATGGCCAAACACTCAGGACCAAGAGAGATGAAACTGCATCACACTACAAGAGACACATCGACAGGAAGAGGAAATTCTCACTATCAGTTTTTGCATTATTGTTTTTTAGTTACCTCTAAATGTTTCCGTTACCAGTACATTACTTTTAATGTGCACGTCCTCCTTGCTTTAAGACAAACGTTGTTCCTTCTGCTAATAGTGAGAATAAAGCAACAATACTCTGGTGAAAGCTGATACAAGCTAAGAGCAGATACTCTACAGGAGGGAGTGGAGGCGGCGGGGCGGAGGAGGTGACAGAGGGGTGGGGGTTACTAGGCGAGAACTATAAGGACAAGTCACTGATGTTACCAAGGTAGGCGTTGGGGTAAAGTGACTATGTAACAAATTATAAAACTTGAATCTTTGATATATTTTAGAGACGTCTGCACAAGATTTACTAGATGACATCATCTCTAGTATTTCAATATTTACTGACTGAGTTTAAGAGCTGTGGCTGAAACTGCCACACTGTCACTGTCACGCCCCCACACTGCAGCCACCATGAAATCAGTGACTGTTCCTTCTTTGTTTCTCCTAGTGTGGCGATGAGAGGGCGAGGAGGTGGAGGAAGGCTAGCGTGGCGGCTAACGGAGGTCTTACACATGGAGCGCCGGTAGATGGCCTTGGCCTTGTCTTTGTCCTTGGATCTGTTCCTCATGAAAGGCAACCTTTTTAAAGCTGTCAAGAGCGCAGCCAGAGACAGTCAGATAGACAGACAGACGGAGGGAAGAGAGAGCGACAGAACAAGCCAGAGGGAGGTGGAGGAAAGAAAAAAAAAAGAAAAAAGGAGGGCAGAACAGAGGGATGTGGTTAACGTTTGCACAAAGAGAGAGCCGAGCCCCTGGACACTCAACTGGACAAAAGACAAACAATGCAATAGACACAACTAAAATATAGGACTTAAAATGTGTCATATTATTCATCATGAGGCCTGTCACGATAACTAGATATAATTAATAGACCATCTGAAAATGACTAATGTTTTGTATTTTATAATTGCATAATAATGCAAGTGCAACCTTTTAAAGAGCAATAAACTCAAACACAAATAAATATATATTAAAAATAATTCCTAAATAAATAAAACCGCACTAATAATAAAAACACAATAAATAAAAAGGACTCTCTGCACAATGCCCAATTCTTATAATGGTTATTATAGTTCATTCTGACTGTTGGGGACATATCGAGGTCAGCAACACGATCTAGTCATGTCTATATCGTACAGGAAGTCCATAACATAAATGATAATGATTGTGACAGGCCTATTTATCATCAAGTGTAAACTATTTTAATCTATACAAATACACTCCCTTCTTTGAATTTCATGGACATTAATTAGCAACGCTAGATCGTGTTAATGGAGCTGAAAACAAATTCTCTACAAAACCAGATGTGTTGCATTGTGAAGCTGGTGTTAGGAGGGTTGTGTACATTAGAGATTGGGTTCAGCCCCACTGATTATTTTACTAGCATTGTTAATAAATGATCATTTTGGACTGAAACGCCTCCCAGACTTCTTTAAAACCTGAATAATACTTTTTAAAAAAGGGCAGACTTCTGTACAAAGACACATTATGCAAACAAACAGAAAAATGTTGACACATTGTGCAAATACACAAACGCACATTTTATCTGCACACAACAAGCACTCTCATGTTAGTGTCATGAGTGTTGTCTTCTGCATCACACACTGCACACAACAACACATCTGTCAACACATCAGCACCTACATGAAACACGGAGGATGGGTAATATTAAAGGGTGCAATCAGGAGAGTGAAAAGGTCAAAGGGCGTCTCAACAGCATCAGTGTTTTCATAGACATAACCAAGATAACTTTATATTACTTATTTGACTGTGTAATGTCTATAGTACATGTCTTAATGTGTTATAACGATGATGTAAAACCAAAAAAATAAAACAAAATGCCACATCTGTGGTCTTTAGTGTGAAAAATATACTCAGTTATATTCACTTTACACAACTTTACAGTTTAATCTTGAAGCAGTCAGACCCACGTGTTTATATGAAGCTGTAAACCGACTAGCCCACGTACAACCTGTATTCTTTATTCCATTTCTTCTGGCAAATCCAGAAAATCAGGATTTTGACACATCTTGCATTGACTGGAAGTCAGCCACAGCATTGCACCTTTTAATTGCTTTGGATGCTACGTTAGAGTGCTTTCCTTTGTTATTTACAGGTGAACTGCACAGATCAGCAGGTTGACATGACTAACAGAGCTAAGGAGCTCTGGACCTGTCGGGGGAGAAGTGAACTGGACCGGGGACAAAATATACCTTTAGTGTTTTCCAATATTTTAAACACAAGAGATTCGCTTAATTCGGCTAAACAGCTGAACACAGTACAAGTACTCCACAGATTTATCATTGTACTCAATAACATTGTCTGAGTCGCCATGGACAGTTCAAAAAATAAAGTCTAATCAAAATTGAAGCAGCATAACCAGGCATCTACATTGTGCACAATGCAAATCAACTACTTTATACAAAGGCTTTTTCACATAGTAGTAGTAGTAGCAGCAGCAGCAGTAGTGGTAGTAGTAGTAGCAGCAGCAGCAGCAGTAGTGGTAGTAGTAGTAGTAGCAGTAGCAGCAGCAGCAGTAGTGGTAGTAGTAGTAATAGTAGTAGCAGCAGCAGTAGTGGTAGTAGTAGTAATAGTAATAGTAGTAGTAGTAGTAGTAATAGTAGTAGTAATAGTAATAGTAGTAATAATAATAGTAATAGTAGTAGTAATAGTAATAGTAGTAATAGTAGTAGTAATAGTAGTAGTAATAGTAATAGTAGTAATAATAAAAGTAATAGTAATAGTGTAGTAATAGTAGGAGTAATAGTAGTAATAGTAGTAGTAATAGTAATAGTAGTAATAATAATAACAGTAATAGTAATAATAACAGCAATAGTAGTAGCAGTAGCAGTAGTAATAGTAATAGTAGTAGCAGTAATAGTAGTAGCAGTAGCAATAGTAGTAATAGTAGTAGCAGTAGTAATAGTAATAGTAGTAGTAGTAATAGTAATAGCAGTAGCAGCAGTAGTAATAGTAGTAGTAGTGGTAGTAGTAGTAATAGTAATAGTAGTAGTAATAGTAGTAGTAGTAGTAGTAGTAGTAGTAGTAATAGTAGTAATAATAATAGTAATAGTAATTGCAGTAGCAGTAGCAGTAGTAATAGTAATAGTAGTAATAATAACAGTAATAGTAGTAGCAGTAGCAGTAGTAATAGTAGTAGTAGTAGCAGTAATAGTAATAGTAATAGCAGTAGTAATAGTAGTAGCAGTAGTAATAGTAATAGTAGTAGTAGTAGTAGTAGTAGTAATAGTAATAGCAGTAGCAGCAGTAGTAGTAATTGCAGTAGCAGTAGCAGTAATAGTAATAGTAGTAATAGTAATAGCAGTAGCAGCAGTAGTAATAGTAATAGTAGTAGTAGTAGTAGTAATAGTAATAGCAGTAGCAGCAGTAGTAGTAATTGCAGTAGCAGTAGCAGTAATAGTAATAGTAGTAATAGTAATAGCAGTAGCAGCAGTAGTAATAGTAATAGTAGTAGTAGTAGTAAATGTAGTAGTAGTAGTAGTAGTAGTAATAGTAGTAGTAATAGTAGTAATAATAGTAATAGTAATTGCAGTAGCAGTAGCAGCAGTAGTAGTAATAGTAATAGTAGTAGTAGTGGTAGTAGTAGTAATAGTAATAATAGTAATAGTAGTAGTTGTAATAGTATTAGTAGTAATAGTAGTAATAGTAGTAATAATAATAGTAGTAGCAGTAGCAGTAATAGTAATAGTAGTAGTAATAGTAGTAGTAGTAGTAGTAATAGTAATTGCAGTAGTAGTAATTGCAGTAGCAGTAGTAATAGTAATAGCAGTAGTAGCAGCAGAAAATAGCAGTAGCAGTAATAGTAATAGTCGTAGTAATAGCAGTAGTAATAGTAATAGTAGTAATAGTAATAGCAGTAGTAGCAGTAGCAGCAGCAGCAGCAGTAGCAGTACTCCCCAAGACCTGTAAACAGACTTTTAATGTGTTAAATCGGTGGAGTTCTCGTTTAAAATGTTGTGTCACTAAATACACAAAAATGGGTTTTTAAGTGTGAGCAAATTATATAAGGTTCCAGAAATCAAGCGCTCCCTCTGTTGTTTCAAACACAGGAAAAGCTTTAACTTTTTGAACCAGGTCCGAGATTGAGAGTCAACCTTGTGGCGCTGCGCAGCTCAACCGTAACCTCTAGGACAGCTGACTGACACGGACAATGGACTCACAATAACATGCCCTGAGAGACGGGACAGTCGGGTCACAACCCCCTCCCTCCCTCCCCATCCGCAGCATACCATTGGTGGATCCCTGCCCTTGGGCATGGGACTGCTGCCCTCTCCTCCCTTCGCAGAGAGAGAGAGAGATAAAGAAGCAGAGGAGCAGTTAGGGGAGGAAAGACTCATTCAACCACTCAACCAGTACACAATTACACAAACACACACACACAACAAGTAGCAGTGTGTGACTTTGTGGATACGTGTGTATGATTATGTGTCTGTAAAGTATTCAGCATCAAATTAAGCAGGCTGGCAACGCTTTTGCTCACTGCTTTCATTGCATGTACTTTTGTGTCCATTTGTGTATGAAACGCTGTCCGAGTATTTGATCAGAAGTACTTTTACTGTACATTGTTTGATAGGGTAAGTATATGTTTGTACAGGAAGTTTGCACCCCGAGACAAGTTCCTTCAGTCGTGGTTGAAACTGATTTAGATTCTTGGATCTGTGTGTGTGTATAAGCGTTTCCCTGTTACTCACTGCTGCTCCTCTTCTGTGTGAGTGTGTCGTCCAGAGAGTTGGAGCCCGAGCCTATGGACGAGCTGTCCTGGCTGTCCTGGGGAAACGGCAAGAACGCGTCGCCATACTCCGAACGAGAGGGAGTCAGCGTGAGAGAGCGCATCCTCTCCCGGCTCTTCGGCTTGATCAACTTCTTCATCTTCAAAGTGATCCAGTTGCCACGCCTACAAAAGGAGAGAGCGAGAGAGAGCGAGAGAGAACGAGAGAGAGCGAGAGAGAGCGAGAGAGAATGAGGAACACGAGGAGGAAAGAAGATGTCATATAAAGTCAATGAATATGAAGGATGGATTTTAACTGTTGGATTTGTTCCATGTTTGTACTTGAAATCTTCCCATAGAAGATAAAAAATTAAATAAACACGTTGCAGTATTCAGCCGTTTCAAGCTCTGCAGACCATAAATATTTGATGCATCTCTTCCTTAGGCTGCAGTTTGAGTGTTTTTGTTATTCCCCCGCCTCAGAGATAAGAGTCAACAAGCAAACAGAATTTTAAACATCAGATTCTGCTATGATCACTGACTTGTTTGAGTCACTCGTGAGTCGTGATTCACCCGTCAGACATTTTTACATTGAGATGTTACACCAGTCATGGTCAGGTCATTGACAGGTCATTCTTTTAACTGATGCATTTAGCTGCTTCTTACCTGCGTGGAGGAGAGGGGTCGTAGAACTTGTACTGGTCCATGATCTTCTCCTCCAGCTTCTCTTTCTGTCTCCTCAGCTCATTCAGCTTGTCTCTGATTGGTGGAAATGAGCCGGTAAGACAGACGAGAATGAAAATGCATACAAACAAAATATAAATGCAACTAATTAGATTAAAATATCCCATTATCAAACACAAACAGTTGCAGACAGGGACATGCTTGCGTGTCATCAGCGGTTTACATGTATTGTCTTTGCTCTACGTGGAACAGGTCCTTGCTCTCCATGGTCTGCTCCAGCAGTGTGCGATTCTGTAGCATCAGAGTCTGGATCTGGTCCAACAGGTGGCGATTCTCCTCCTCCAGGTTTCCCTTCACCTGGCTCAACAACTAACGCACACATGCATATATCAAAGAGATGCTAAGACACTTGGCTCAACAACAGATATGATACAATAAAAAGGGCTAAACCATCCACAACACAGCTGGCTTAAGAAGTCGTCTCTTTAAATATGATACATTAAACCAGCCAGAAGACAGCTGGCTT
Organism: Cottoperca gobio; assembly: GCF_900634415.1. Taxonomy (NCBI): domain Eukaryota; kingdom Metazoa; phylum Chordata; class Actinopteri; order Perciformes; family Bovichtidae; genus Cottoperca; species Cottoperca gobio. Next base: position 19,592,316 of record NC_041369.1, on the reverse strand, counting down.
TGAAAGTGTTACACAAAACATATGAAGGGAAACTCCCAAATACAGAGGAGAGAAATGTGCGTGTCCTCACCTCGCACTGGTTGGTGAGCTTGGTGGAGGTGATGTCCAGCTGCTGGTACTGCTCCTTCAGTTTAGAGAACTCAGCCTCCAGCTTGGTTTGGTCCAGCTTGGCGCTGTTCAGCTGGGTCTTTGTGTTCTTATGGTCCAGCTGGAGATTCTCATTGTCCTTCACCAGCTGACGATGAGTATTATTCAGCCTGAGGAGAGAGTAGAGGGAATCCTCAATATAAAGACACGTGTACATGTCAAAGGGGCTTTTCTAAATTCATAGCAATCTAAGGAAAACATCAGGATGTCACAACAGTGTTTAAGGTAAAAACATATTGATGATCTGACCGATCGTTTTCTTCTTTGAGCAGTTTGTACTTGTCAGCTGTGGCTTGGTGCGTTTGATTCTCCAGCACCATTTTTTCCTGCTTCTCCTTTAGATTTTTCTCCAGATCCTCCAGCTCTCCCTTCTTCTGCAGGAGCTGCTTGTACCTGCACACATAACACACATATATATGACTTACATGGTCGACAGTTTCCCCTGGTTACTCAGCATTATTGTTTCTATGATTGTTTAATATTGCCCTCAGAAGACAACGTACAAAAGAAGGTCATAGTAGAGAATTAGGTCATAAGTGAGACTAACTAACAGACTAAACCCCCTCTCACCTGTCCTCCAGGTCCCTGTGCTGCTGCTCCAGGCCCTTGTGGGAGGTCTTCAGGCCGCCGTGTTTTCCGATCAGGGCTTCATACTCTGACGCTTGCCTCTCGTGGAGCGCCGCCAGCTTCTCGTGATCGCGGAGGAGCAGCTCGTAGGTGGACCTCAGCTCCTCTTTATCCTTCAGAGCTCCCTCACGCTCACCCTCCACGCTGCTCTGCTGGGTCTGCAGCTGGGCGTTCTGGGCCATGAGTGCGGCACTCTTTGAGCTCAGGGTGGAGTTCTCCACCTACAGGACAGGACCAAGACAGATACATTAAGAGAGCGATGAATGTGAACTGGAGCATGAAGATGAGGGGAAAATGAGGAGAGGATACCACAGAGAAAATAGGAAAAGAATGATATTGATATTGAACTAGGCTCATGGGAGAACAGGAGAGAGGAGAAGAAGGGAGGAGTGGAGGAAGTAAACATTGAGCAGGGGGAGTTTAAAATACAGATTTTCCCATCAGCATTTTGTCATCTGTCCTCACTTATTAAAATATATGTTTTACTGTGAGGAGTACTCAGCAGACAGAAACATCAACGGACAGATATTTAAGTAAAAAGAGAAGTTGTTGCTGTTTCTGTCTACAGGGGGCGCTGTGTCTTCCCCTTTGCTGATCTCCATCTGCAGAACATCAGCAGGAAAACCGTTTCTTTTCATGTTTCCTTTGTGGTCACAGTGGTTTCCTAGTCTTCAATCATCACTCGTCACACTGACACACACACACACACACACACACACACTTTCTGTAACTTTAAACAGAGACAGCTTTTCGCCTCCAGTACACACACACCTGCTCTCACATACACACAAGCCACTACACTTGAAGAGACGTACGCTAACACCCAGAGAAACTAGAAGCTACTGTATGGTCAGTGTAAATCCAGTCGTCCATAAGTAGGCTTTGAATTGCTGCCAAACGAGTCTAAATCCACACCAGGAAGCTAAGCAGCCTGTCGAGGCAACTGTGCAAACAGAGCAGTGATGAAAGAAGGCTGGAAAGCTTTGCATTGTGTACTTAAAATGTATAATTGTTCATGTTGTTGGGCTATATAAATCAGCCTAATTCTTTAATCCGTAAATGGAATTAAAACATACAAACATATCTTATATCTTACTTCCCATCTGCTGATGAAGATCATGCGGTATGATTGAAAGGTCAGCTACAAAATGGACTTAGGAGGTCAAATAGTTTTGTCAACAGCTGTTTCCAAGGTCAAGTTGTGCACTATAAACTGGATACTTTGTTATCTGTATGTGTAATGTATTTCCTCTGTCATCCATTGCCTACTGCACACTGTGTGTAAGATGTGTCGGGGATTACCTGCAGCTTGGCGTTCTGCGTCTGTAGTGTCGTGTTGTTCTCCTGTAAAGAAGCAGTCTGCCTCTGCACGGCCACTATCTGAGCCTGCAGGTTGCAGCTTTGAGTTTCCAGTTGTTTGAGCTGGCTCCTCAGGGCCGCCTTCTCAGCCTGCAGTGTGGCATTCTGGGATAAAAACAGACAGATAACATAAGATATCGGATGCACAAGAATACATTCAAAGAAAAACGCACAATCCAAATGTTTGTGTTCACCCTTCATGTTGGACAAGTCACAGAAGCATTCCTGATAATGTGCTAACTTACATTCCTCTCCACTTCAATGAGTCTGTCTTTGACTTTCAGCAGCTCTCTGGTGGTTTCATGACTCTCTTTCTCCCATTTATTGACAGCCTGAGGGTCCTCCGCTCCTCTAGGGGGTGAGCTCTGCACCATCCTCTCCTCCTCCTCCCTCTGACGCAGCGCCTCGTAGTTTTTCTTCACCTGGAGAAAGACAAGAGTCAACATTTAGTATTCTTTTGTGCTTCTTCAGTACAATAAAATGTGTTCCTCATAAAAATCCAAGATGGCTGAAAATGAAACTCTGCTCCAGGCTTGAATGTAAAATGACTGAATGACAAAATGAGACTATAGTAGTACAACATGGCATGAGTAATGGTAAAGGACTGTTATAGTTTCACAGATGAAACAGAGTTGATCTACAGAAGCCTCAACTTTTCACTCTGTCCGCTCCAGTGCATCTCACAGACTCCTGCCGCCTCATGAATAGATAAACTGGCGATAGAAGTGGAAGAATAAATAATGTATTGGCCTTGAGAAGCCCTCAGTGTTTTTAGTCTTTTAGAAGGCAGGGGAAAGATTTTGGGACACGCTGTTCTCAAGTGGAAGATTGGTGTCTTTGGCTTTGTGGGAGGAATGTGTTCATACAGGGTCTTCTGTATCGGGGTTGAGTTAAGCATCTGCATTCAACAATCCAAAATATTGTATGTTTGTAAATGCATTTCTATAAAAAGTATGGAGTTGTGTATGTATTGCGTTACTGACGGTCTTGAGCTCCTGGCGAAGTTGCTGGTTGAGGTTGGAGGACTCCTGCAGTCTGGCCTCCAGGGCGGCGATCTTCTCCTCTTTAATCTCCAAAGAGGATTTTAGTGTCGACTCTAGTTTGGTTTCCAGGAGCTTAAACCTGAAAATAAAAACTCAGGTTAGCTCTGTATGTGTTTGTGTGTGTGTGTGTGTGTGTTTGTGTCTCCGGTCTAGAGAGTGATCACACATTTAATCATTCCAACATAAAGATGATCAATTACGTTCTTATTTTATGTAAATTTGAAGTTCTTTCCGTGTAAAGAGCCATTACAGAAGAGTGAACATTGAAGCTTGTGTGTGCCTTTGTGAATGATACCTGTCCTCAGAGCTCTCGTCATGCAGCAGCCTTTCCTTGTTCAGTCCAATCTTCTCCAACTCATGAGTCAGCTTGTCCAGATCATTGTTCATCTGCTGAGTCCGCAGCTTCTCACTCACAAGCTCCTAAACACACATTGAGCAACGTTCAGACTTACAGCCACGATGCATTCATTCATCAATAACTAATAATATAGATGCATGATTTTAATGGAACTGAAAAAACAAGCTTTGGTGTCCACAGTAATCAATAAATGGCAATCAATTCCCTTCCATAATCATCCATGTTGTGTGTTTTCAAGTGTTCCACTTCAGCAGTCATTCAACAACAGGACAACTTCGATAAATTCCCAATAAAACTTAACAAAAAGAAGCCATTTTTAGTCTGTCTTCACAACTTTAAAAGAGGATTTGTTTGAAACTTCCTGCACCAACAAAGGATTATGATTGATAATTCTCAAGACATGTTGTAAAAACTAATATTCTCACCTCTCTGAGAGTGCTGAGGGTCTTCTTATCGATGGTGCCCAGTTTGACCAGCTCCTTGTTCTCTCTCTCCAGGTCTTTGACTCTCGTGCAGGAGTCCCTGTAGAAGATCATCTCCTTGCCCATCGTCCGATTCTCTTTTTCCAAGGTGGAGATCCGCTGGTTGTCGTCATCCAGTTTAGCGTCTCGGATCTCGGCCTGCTGCCTCAGCCGCTTGTTCTCCTTCTCCAGATGCTTCTTGTCTTTCTCTAGCTGGGAGCTTTCCTGCTCCAGAGCCTTGTTCTGTGGAGCAGATGGATAAAACATCATTTAAAAAAGGGATTTACTTTTACTCTAAATGCCTTGTAAACACATTTGGCTAAAAGTGGACACAGATTAATTTTTAAAAAGAGCCAAAAAATCAATTTTAACAAATAATCTGGGATAATCCAGCACTGCTGGGAAACACGCAGTCATTTTATCAGAATCAACTAAATGAGGGGCATTGCCAAATTCTTTAGACTGCTGCGTCACAAACACTGCTATAGTCTGCATCAACTACAATTTAGGGCCAATCTGATTGACCTCATTCTGCCAGGCAAAATCAGTCCATCCCAAAACTGTGCCAGTAAAACACCTACAGCCATCCCACAGAGAAGAGTGTGCTCCAAAAGTGTGTCTAATTTCTTAGCACTGACTCGAGGCTACTGAATGAATGCATGTGAAACAGTTTGTTTATCGCCTACCTCCTGCTCCAGCTGCTCCAGCCGTTTACTGGAGATCTTGAGCTCCTCCAGGTTGCGCTGGAGGATTTGATTCTCAGTCTCCACCTCTTGCAGCTCCACCTCCAACTGTTGAATCTTCTTGCTGCTGTTCTCTAAAGCCTTCTGCAGGCGCTGGTTCTCTGTATCTAGGCCCTGGTAACTCACCTGGGAGAAGAAAAGCCAGATTAGGATATAATAAGCATCCATGAACTAGTTGTGCTGCTCCCTGGTGCCATTATATGCCAGATCCCCTGTAACTTACCTGTAAAACATATTCGTTAGTGATAATAAATTACAAGAATGTCACGTGTAAGGTGCCTTTAACTCTTCAGATGATCTGCACGACCTCGTGTAAAGACACAAGTGGTCTCTGTTAAGGACCAGGTAACTCATGCTGAAGTCTTACCTCCAACCTCTCCGTCTTTTTGGACGAGGCTTTGAGCAGTTCCAGGCTGCGCTTCATCTGGCTCCTCTCGCTCTCCAGCTCCCTGTTCTCGGCTATCAGCTGAGCGGCCTTTGCCCCCGCTGACCGGAGACTCTCAGCCAAGCGCCGAACCTCCAGGTTTTCATGCTCCAACTGGGAGTTCTCCTTTTCCAGAGCCTCCAGCTGGAAGGCCATGTTCTTCAACGTGTCCAGCTTCTTCTTCAGACGACGGCCCTCTGCCTCCAGCTCAGTGTTCTCCTTCTCCAAAGAAAACACCTACACACAAGTAAAAGAGGAGTGAAGATGAGGAATAAAGCTTTTACTGATGGTGCCGTGTAATGGCAGCCTATGGCACAGCTTCAAATGCATTACAAGATAATGCTATAATATTTAATATGAAGTCATTCCAAATGTTAACTATGCAGTACAAGAGTAAAACACCACATGGGTTAAGAAGGGCTTTCGTTCTCTGATGCATGAATCATTGATCAAAGGGAGATCATAGACTGTCATGAATCACAAAACTCAAATGTGTAAAGTCTGAACTACGGATAGATCAGATCTTTCTCCCCGAGGCTGACGAGTATAATAATGTGGGTGTAGTGTATTTGGCTCTGCACCAGACAATCATTTCTTATTGTTAATATCTTATTTCCCATGTTACTGATACATTTACATACATCATCTGGAGAATAACTAACCACATCTGATATCATGAAACAAAGGGTATTGAAGCTGAACTATGTGGGGACTGACTGACGGAGCATGCAGACACACCGACATCTCAAAATACAAAATGCACCAAAACCTTTTCACAGGTGAGTCCAAGACTGGCAACTTTTTTCTGCAGGCCGTCATTGTCCCTTTCAAGCTTCTGCATCCGAATCTCCAACTCTTCTGCCCTCTCACCTTTCTCCTTCACCACTTCAAGCTCTTTACCTGCATAACAATAGAACAACCAGAGAGTTGATCCTGTGAACTTGACACGTACGTGGAAAAGGAAGCTGTCAAAATATACCGATCAAGTAACATGTCACTCACGCAGTTGTTTCCTTTCAAACTCCATCTTATTGAGTTTGGCGGTTGTCTCGCAGATCGACTCGTGGAGAACACGATTCTCCTTCTCTACATCCTTGACCCGGGCCTCGGCACCGACCTGGCAGCGCTGACGCAGAGACGACACAGTCTGGCTCAGGTGCTTGTTCTCCTGCTCCAGACCCTTCAGCTGGAGAACAGACATCAGAGTTCAAATGTTTAATGTTCCCATGTTTCAGATTGTATTCTGACTTTATTTAAAAAAGCAATGCAGCTTGTTGTTGTATGAGCAGATGCATGCAGAGATATTAAAGACGTGATAAGGTTCTGCTTCAAGTTTTCATTTAGTTTAATTAGATGAAAAACTAAACTAGAAAATAAAAGAAATCAAGGAGCAGACAAACCGCTTATAAAAGGATTATTAAAACTATATTTCATTTGAATATTATACTCTATGCATTAGATTCATCTCATTATGTTTACAACCAACAGGATAAAATTGCCCACAGTAATCTGTGAGTGCAGCGTGTTACAGATCAGGAGGTTAAACTCCTAAATGTGTCACATTTGGGTCTAACAGCTACAAAGTCCCTGCAGACACACAGCGAGGGACTGCCTCTTGGACACAGAGTGCCAGAAAACTGTGTAGTCAATACAACATAGTGGTAGTTGCACTTAATAGTTTTTGAGCCAAATGCAAATCAATTGCACAAAGATTGCTCGAAGGAAAACTCTGTATAGACTTCAGTACATTAGACAGCTTAGTCATTTTCTCTGAGCTTCCTGGAACCAGAATCAATGATGGTTTTGTAGAAAGAGCAGCGCGTGTGTGTGTATGTGTGTGACGCACAGTCTCAAAGCCCCGTTTGTCTGACCATATATGCTTGTCCATTATACAGACTGCAACGTTAACTATATTCCAAAGCACATGAATGCTTGGTGACATTATAGTCACTCAGAAAAATCACATAATAATCATTCGGCAAAAATGTGGCATTGAGGAGGTGTGTGAATGTGTGTGTGCACCTGTCTCTCAGAGTTTTCTCTGAGTGTTTCCAGAGTTTTCTCCAGTAGAGCCTTCTCCTTCATCAGGTCAGTACTGAGGGACTCGGCGCTGCGGAGCGACTCTCTGTCTGCTGTCAGTTCACTCCCCAGCTGCTCCATCTGTAAACAATCATTTCAGTAACATTTTAAGAAGATGCACTTTCTTGATTGCTTGAACACCAACCAAAGCATTAAAACCCAAACACTGATGGTGCACTTATTATTCCATGATACAAACATAAAATACACCACCTCATTCTGTCACAACTCTGCAGACACACACACACACACACACACACACACACACACACACACACACACACACACACGTTGTTCACGTGTACCAGGAGCTGCATTCACATTTTAATGTGTTTTGGCTTTAGACCTCAAGTCACTTGGAAATAAGATTCCTCACTCTGGATTTTGCCTTTGTGGAAGAAAAACACAATTTCATGCTTTTTTTTTTTATTCAGAAGGCACAGAGAGGCTTATGTTTCTGAAAATAGCTGAGAGACTTCTCTTGGTGAGGGGCGTTTGGGAGTCAAAGACTGGAAAAGAAAAGGCAATGCAGGGCTGTCTGGATTTACAGCTTTGCTTTCATCCTCCTATCCACCTCTCTCTATACAGCCTCCTTTTTTACTTCTCACTGTGTGAAACGGCCTGAAGTCAAGTGTTAGGGTGATATATTGCTGGGTGAGTGCTGGTCCAATATGCTAATCCTGGTGGAGACCCTGAAGAGGGGCAGTAAATTAAAGCGAGGCTGCAAAGTGAAATGAAAGAAATCCTTTAAAGAAAAAATGACATAACTAAGACGACTACTTACATTTGGATCTTTTGCCAGTTATTATATGGAATAGGGGTAAAGCGTGCATTTTGCCTACAACCTTTGAATAACAAAGTAAATCAAGGTGTGAAATTATGATATTTGTATTATTTAAGGAGCTTATCGGAGACGTACGTTTGGAAGAGCATTGGACCAAGAACGGAGCCCTGAAGTAACCCTCAAAGATTAGTCTCAGAGATAGTCTTGACATACTGAAGTCTTTGATGTAAGTAAATAAACATTCGAAGATTTAATGCTTCATTTAGTATTTAGAGTATATCTGTGTGTAATATTGCTATTGAGTTATTAAATATCATTCATAGGCTTCTCATTTTAATACACTTTACATACACAGTCCGTTTCTTACTTTCTGGTTCAGTCTCTGGTTTTCGTGGCTGAATTTGGCCAGTTTTGTGACTGTGTCCTGACTGGCTGCTCCTCTGAGCTCCTCCACAGTCTTCAGCAGGGTCTGGTTGTCCTTCTCCAGCTTCAACAGGCGGCTCGACGTCAACTCATTCACCTCCTCGCCCAGAGACTTCTGAGGGGCTGAGTCAACGACAGCAAGAACATGTGGATTACACATCAATGATTTAACAAATACCAGCAAATGAATCAAAGTTCTGTTTAGATAATTTGGCGTGTGAAGTCAAAACAACGGAGAAATAAGTGTACACAGCCCTAGGGTCTCACTTCACAGGTCTTAAAGCTTTTAAAGTGACATTTTAACAAACACACAACACAAAGTCTTTATCCAGATCCCTGGCTAGTTAAACCTCTTAACAGCTTTTATGATTTAAACGCACAGATTATCCTCCAAGAGCCACTGAATATTAATTACAGGTCTCAACCAAGTGGAAAGAAAACCCAGTGGAGGCTGGTAATTACAAAAGGGTCATTGGGATGATGCCAGGGCCGAGAGCCAATGAGGATGGCCCGCTCTGTTGGCCTTCTCCTTTAACATGGCCAACTCAGGTGACTGTCGGCTGCCTGATGTTCTAACTCAACATCCCATCATTCGTCTCCCTTAACACTCTTCTTTGATCTATTTTTTTACGTTTTTGTTCTTCTCTGGTATTAAACAGCTCCATCTTGTCCTCACCTTCGGTCAGTTCTGGTGTCTTGGATAGTTGCTCCAGCTCCCAGCCCAGGTGCAGGGACTCGTCCATGCTCTGTTTCTGAGCCATCTCCAGCACAAGGTTCTCCTCCATCAGCTCCTCCATACGTTTACGATCCATGTCCCGCTCCTGCAGATAACAGAGCGATAGACGGAGATAAACAAATGCAACACACGACTGCTCCAGTCCCTTTTACTCTGCTTTTTTTGTACCCCGACTAGTGACCCAACATTTTTATTTGAACCTCAGCTTGTGTAGCTCCAACACTTATCACAATCATCTATAAACACATCATCTCACCATCTCCAGGTCATGGACCTTGGATTTGAGCAGCAGACTCTCTTTCTCCAGGAGGTGCAGTTTGTCGGAGCGAGTCCGGTTAGCGTCCAGCTGCTCCTCCAACATGCTCTTCGTCTCCAACAGGACCTGGTTGTCCTCCTTCAGCTCCTACAGAAACCACCATCAGCAGAGAATAGGCTCGCACAAAGAATTGTTTTGGAAATGTCCTCTTTAGAATGTATTTTTATAATTTATGCATTTATGCAGTAGTAACAGTATTAATACCTATAATACCCCCCCCCCCCTATAATCCAAATAGAAATTTAACATACACAGTCTTTGTGGCGTGAAGTAATGCTCTACGTGTGCAGTTGTGTACCTCGACTCTGGCCTTGTAAAACTCAATGTCGTGAAGTCTCTCCTTGTATCGGCTCAGCTCGCTTTCCAGTTTGTCCACACGGATTGCTTTCTCTCTGAGTGCGTCCAGCTCGTCACGGTAGGCCCGAGCCGAGCGAGCGTCCGACACCAGCTGGTAGCTCTGCAGGAGTTCACAGCCAAATATAGACTCATATTTGACTCACAAAAGCATATCTCTCAATATGGAACAAAAGATGTTAACGAATATACAACCACGAATCAAAAGCTACAGATGTTTTTACAATTCAGTGGACTGTAATCTTGTACGACAGGTAGATTATCTATGAACAACAGATAAAAGTCAGAACAAACTCTCCACACTATCAATTATCACATGCACACAGCCAGCCACACACACACACACACACACACCACATGCTCCATGCCTGAACTCTTCCACCTTGTTTACAGCATCCAGTGTGTTAGCCAGCCGCCCACTTCAAATCAAAAGCCATGAGAAGCTGTTGCGAGACTAAAGATAGCTCTAATAGCCTCTAATGAGCTAAGTCACCAGCGAGCTGATTAAAGCCTGACAGCGCTGCCGACAGTATTTAGAAAGAGGAGGGAGCAGCAGGTGTAGGGGAGATGAAGTCGTGCGAGTTGTGAAGGTGTGTGACGACGCTGTGACTTGTGGAATTACCTCTTGCTGAAGCCTCTTGAGCTCCACTTCACTGTTCTCGAGCTCCTGCCTGGTGTCCAAAAGCTGCTCACTCTTCTCCTCTCTGAAAGAGAGAGAGGGAGAGAGAGGGAGTTAAACAAGCAGAAAATGGAAAAGGGTCCAAAGATGTAACAGTGAGAACAAGGATAGAAAGAATGCCAGGAGGTAGACAAAAGATGTCCATTATATGGTGTTTCGAGTCTATGCTCATGTGATTAAGATTAATCCGAACACTGAAAGTCATGTGCCCAGTTTCTTTTTTTTAAATGTGCGTGCATGTGTGCGTTCCAATTCAGAGTGTCAACAAGGACAATCCTTTAGGCTGTTTGCAGCTTGCCACTAAATCGTTTAATGGTGGCGACCTCTTGACAGTCACACAGAATAGTTACATTTATCTTAACTTAACTTTAAGTATTATTTCCAGTAGGTTGGCATTTTGATGGGCTTTGTCAGTAAATCCACTAACCCATTTTCTTATGTAAAAAATAGCCTATTGTGTTTGAGTTGTGATGGTCAGGACACAATGTCTGTCCTGTGTCCTGCCTTGAATTCGACTACTAATAAACAACAATCTAATAAACTAGACATCACACACACACACACACACACACACTGACCAACAAAGAGGGGAAAGACAGCCATTAAAAACAACTGAAGAAAACATAGTACCATGTGACTACTTCAGGGGTAAACATATGCAAATCTGCCCCTGAGGCTCAAACCCTCATCTTCCTTAATCCTGGACAAACGTCAACAGATAAGATCATAGAAGGAGAGAAGAAAGTTTTACAGCTGGTCGTCCAAATGGTACAAAACACAGAATTAAAAGAGTCAGTCTTTCACCCTCAATAGTCTAATAGGGTCTGACTATCTGCTATCCAACACTCCTGTATCCATCTGTTTCAGTGACAGCGAAATAAGGCACCATGACATATGCTGTCTCCAAGAGTGTGTGTGTGTGTGTGTGTGTGTGTGTAAATTCCCCAGGCTTCTAACATAGAGGGAGAATGTGTCAAACTGCTTTGAAGGAAACAAATGCATTCCAGAGATGCTGTCTTGTGATTGCGTGTGATTGCGTGTGTGTGTGTGTGTGTGTGTGTGTGTGTGTGTGTGTGTGTGTGTAACTGCTCTAGTGAACATCTGATGGTCCATTTGATTACAGCTCTCTTGAGACTCGGGGTGCATCGCATTAAGGAAAAGGCACCCTTCTTTTCTTCTTCTTTCCTTTATTCATCTCCTCCTTCCTCCCACAGCTGACGTTATTTGGGAAGTTGGGAGTTGATATGCAGGCGAGATGTTCCTTTACCCATTTCTGTGTTTGTTTCATCAGTTAACCCCCTTCACCTCCCTCCCCGCAACTCCCGTCACCTGTCAACTCTAGCATGGCAGATTAGCTTTGGGCTCATATTATGGCTGCGGCTGGCTCTGCTGCTTATGTTAAGGCTTTAACACGTGCTCCATCTGCGCAAGCACAGACACAAACACTTGTATGCACTACTATATTTGAAAAGCAAAGAAACAAACGGCAACCTTTATTCTTAGTCTACCACATGTCGATCTGGTATCCTCTTTACCCTAATATTAATACTTTTGTAACCTTAAATCTTGGCTCAATTTAAAAAAAACAGATCCTCGTGTTTCTGGGAACCAACAACAACCATTTATAGTAAATGTGAAGATGCAACAATAAAGGTGTTTGTAAGCTATCGAATGTCACCTCAACATCACCTGCTGGAAGTGGCTCTGTTGTGTCTACACAGTACACTAAATATTCCTGACTGTGCTTAAAAAGAAAAACAGGTACAACACATCTACATGTAAAGCTAATAAGGAACTTTTAAAAAAGGCAGAGACTAATTCAGGAATAGCAGCTCTAAATATAACTCTAGAAGTGTTTTATTAGGTAGAAAATCAAAGTGTGTCTGAGCTTGAAAAGGAAAGGAAACGCAGCCAAGAAGCAGTAGCTTTACAAAAACATTTACAAACGGACCAGAGACCACTGGGGGAACACTGAGCCACTTTTGACACGCACACACGCACCAAGCAGAGGGTGACCTGCACTCCATTCTGAGTTGCAACCAAATGTTAAAAAAGTGTTCAAAGTTATTTTCCAAATCATTAGGATCACTAGTGACACACGATGATGAATGGCTCTCTAGTCTTGAAATCCGATCCACTCAAGCAAGCAAATGATTCACTCGGAGTAGGAACTGCACATTATTTGACCCGAGATGTATTTCAGTGGAGATTTAATTGTGAAAACATTGTTGAAAAGAAGGATAGACTGAAGTGCACAACACCTCTTAACCTAAAACTGTTTCGGTCAAAGCATTAAGTATCGACACCAACCTCATGATGCCAGCCAGTCTGGTAGAATAGATGTAATGTTTGTGCAACCGTTTAAATACTTCCCCTGGTCAGAAGGTGCTCTCCATCTTCTAACTGGTCTGTTATGGCCATTAAGCCTTTGTCTAGCAAGGGATTATAGCACTTTGAAAAGGAAGCTCTATTATTCATAGGCAGAATTTAAAAGGCCTCACCAAGGTTTGTTACAGGGTGTGTGTGTGTGTGTGTGTGTGTTGCAGTATGACATATTGGTTTTATGCGAGTAATAAAGATGTAGAGAGGAAATGAACTGCTGGTGTCGATGACTCGTCCACTCTACATCGTCATTGTTGTTCTTTAAGCAGCATTTTAAGGTTTGAATGCAGTAATTAAATTCCCCAATAACAACTAAGAGCATACACTCATAGTGACTTCCTGTCAGGACCGTGATGAAGAATCCCATCCCAGTCAGACCACAAAAAACACCATCCATTGCATTATGGGTTAAGCCTCCAAAACATAAATAGCAACGTCTCTGGTTTGCAATTCCACCAGTGAAATTAGTTCTCATCTCTCCACAATCGCTATCTAATAAAGGCATAAAATAAGAAGCAAAAATGGGAACTACAGTAGCAAACGAGATAAACAGTCATAGGTGTTCCAGCAAATGACCTTTTTGTTTGTTTTCCGTAAGCTAACCATAGAGGTATAGTTCCTTTATTTCTGCACTCTGTCCCCTTTGCCTAAGTTCAGTATTTTTTAACTAGCTAATAAAACTGGTACTTACAGTTCCTGTCGAAGGCGTCTGATCTTGGCCTTGGCATCTGCCAACTCCACAGAGAGGTGCTGTCGGCTTTCGGTCCTCCTCATGCCAGGGGAGTCACCGGGCGACTGGGTCGGATAGGGAGCCAGTGGAGACAGCTGCACACAGTCTCTCTCCTGGGTCAACTCCACTATAGTCTGCATGAAAAAAAGAATGAAAGGTAGTAAGAGTTTAGCTGCATAGATAGATGAGTACAAGAGCCCATTAATAGAAGTCAAACCGTGTGAACACAGAAATATATTTTTGAATCTGCATTTAGGGTAATCTGTACAGAGCTAAGCAGCGTTGCAATGGCAACGGTTAGAATTATGATTCAATAGTTGGACCAGATGCAAAAAGGAGGAAATCCATGGATTCACCCAAAACTAGAACACAGGCATTGGGGCAAAGATTACATCCATAGTCCCACACACAGCCTATTTTTGATCTACTGCCCGTGACAGGAAATGGGATTTTAATTGAGAGCGGCTGGACTCCACAGTGATAATCTGGAGGCTATTAGAACACACACACACGCACACAATAACACACACAAAGATCAGCTATATCAGTTGTGGGCATCTGCACCCTTTTGGTTGGAAACTCATTTAATGACGCATATACTCTGAGACACACACACACACACACACACACACAGTTAACAGTTTCAACCCTTCCTTCCTGAGGCTGCTCTCTTGTGGTAGTAGCAAAAAAGGGAAAAGTTTCCACATAACCCTGATAAGAATTTAAACTTCTGTTTGCAGAACAAACGCACAAAGAGAATAGAAAAACACATAATGTACCACACTTACCTAGTTTCCTGCCGTGTCTATAGTACTATTGCTGTTATGTTTATGCTGCTTTAATGATAATAGGAATCTATCTCCATATCTATTGATATGTTATTACCTCCAGCTGTGTGTCCCTCTCATCCACCAGGCGTTTCAGGTGGAAAGCCAGGTTTCTGGAGAGGCTGTCCAGGTCCTCAGAAGGCATTTCCCCACTTTCCAACCACTGCAGGTCCACCACGTTCTCCTGATTATGAGTCACCTAAAATCACAATATTTCACATCATCAATAAATATTCAGATTTAGTCCCCTGATGTAGAAGGTGCATTATTAACACATTGTCAGACTGGTACCTTTATCAAAAATGTAAACAAAACTATTCCACTATTAGCATACTGTTATGTCTTAATTGAGTTTACTATAAAAGGAGACATACCTCTTGGATGTGGGATGCTATGGCAGCTTTGGTGTCAAAGTCCAGAGTCTGGATACACTCAATGTACTCTTCCTTCTTCTCGCACTGTACAGTGAAGAGAAGGAGAAAGAGTTATGTGGGTTGTGGGTCAGCTGGAGGTTAGTAGACTAACATTTCAGACACGAGGCAGAAGCTGATCTGATATACACGTTTCAAGGAATCGTATTTAGGAAAGTCGTCTAGTCTTCAAACACAACTTTATCTTCTGGATCAGACAAAGATGGTTTTCCTCTCTAGTTGGCAGAAGATAAGATATGAACAAGACTCTGCCCTACAGATGTAAGCTCTTCTGTTACTGCGTGTTCCTTCTTACTCAGCAGCAGGTTCTGCTGTGCTTAATGTAATCTACATAGTTACTCGCATGAATGCAAAATCTTTTTACTAAAAACAATAGAACTCGTAAAAAATCAATGCCTTGGTTGGAAATGCAGTGAGTAAGAGCTGAATAGGGGGTTTGTCACAAGACAGGAAAGGTCTGCCGCCATTTATTACAAAGTATTAGCTGTACTAAAGAGTTTGAGTTAATGGAGCAAATTGCTCAAATCAAGGGAGGCTGAACCAAAATAGAGACTGGAATTAAATTGCTACAAGATGACCAATAAAAGTAGACCTACATAGGAAAGTTCATGGGGTGCGATCGTTCATAGTATTGATATTTTTGAACCATTAATCACAGGCACGTCTCTGAAAGTTGGATCGCCATTGTTATGAACTTGCTTGGTTCCTGCTCCTTGAAACCTGAATTACACGGGCATGTGTGAAGTACTTGAGGTGGACTAAGCTGTGCTCTTACCTGGACAGCACAGCCTAGGAGCAGCAGCAACAGCTTTTTCATCTCCTCCAGACCTTGCTCTGGAAAAGAAAAACCCCCCACAAAGATACAGAGTATTATGACTACAGCCGAATCACTTAAAGTATGTCTGCAGAAGACACAAACATGAACTATGTGCAACCATTAAATTCTCATTTCTGTTTTGTCTTGTCTGACATTCTGTTCAATCAGTTCTTGTGGTTTAGGAAGGATCAACAACACACGGAGGTTAATGAGCAAGTTACTTTGATAGTTTTATCGACGCGTTCGCCTCGAGCACTTTCACCACAAAATGAGAGATCTGGTGGTTGGAGGAAGGTGAGAACCGACATGATTATATCTGTAAAGCCTTTCTTTACAATCAAGTCTCACAAAGTGCTTTGAAATTAAAACGCTGACATTTTTTTCAATTAGAGCTTTAAAATGATCTTTCAGCAGCTGTATCCGAGGCAGTCTTATTCATCCGCCTTCCCTGGCACACGTTCAAAATTATTTCCCCATAAAAAACAAATAGAGATAGAAGGTTACAGTAGATGTGCCACCTTGGAAAAACCATCCACCTATCCTACATTTACTGTACTTTGGCATACTAATTAACTAAATTCTTAGGTCGTTTCAATTTCCCCCTAATAAAACTCCCTTCTCTAGTAACGCTGCCACAATGTTTTCCACAGTGTAGCGCTGGTAGGATGAGCTACCCGTTCTGTTCCACATGTCAGGACATATTGAAACCCACAAACAGCTGCTAGCATGCTAAACAGGCCTGAGCTCATCTATGGGTTTTGTTTCTGAACAACAGTAAACCAGGTGGCACATGCGTGTGTTACACTAAGTGGTATATGCAAGTTGTGTGTCTATGTGTATACTAGGACTCAGGGTGGGTGTGGGTGTGTGTGATAAGCCAGCTCATCATGTGGTCCAGGGGGTAGCGAGTTCTAACATTGTCCGGCTCCAATAATAAATCCAAATTAGTGGCAGCATGTTTTCTGTGTGGTGTGGTCTGTTTGCCTCTCGGTGTAATGGGCCAATCATCACAGCAGGACCAGCTAAATGACAGGCAGGTAGTTTTGATCTATGACGTCACACTTTGTTGGATCTTAAAATAAACTTTACATGAAAATCAAAAATCAGATGAACTCCTCAACATTATCGCAAGTGCTGGAGAAAGAAGTCCGATTGTCTGTGTAAAGCACCAATTAAGAGACGAACAAGCAGTTCCTTTGGGAAAGTTCAGTATGCCAAAACAGAGGATATCCATCAATTTAACAGAATCCCCCTGACAACCAAATCGATCTCTCTTCTCTCATTCCTCTTGAATCAATACAGACACACAAGACAATGTGTTATTGAGCAATCAAGACCTACATGTGGTCATGATGGGGCAATGTTATACTCGTGACAATTAATACTTGATCAGGTCTAAGCCGGGTGTTTAAAGGACAAAGCAACAACTGATAATGGAAAGAAAACTGCAGCTCTGCTCTTTACACTGAAACTTTGGTCCAAGTAGGTTATTTGGCCTTATGGCTGGTGGAAAACTGAGGTTGTGCAGCAGTCTTGTTCCGTCTGCATGTGGTTTCACTGTTGATTAGGAGTGGCTAATGTTTGGATGATTCAAATTAAGCTGTAATTACATTTGTTCTGTACTGGAAATTATGGTTAATATTGTTGTTCTAGGTCACAGGGAAACTTTCCAGGAAAAGCTAAATGAGTGTAAACAAAATATTTGATATACGAGTGCTGTACTGCAGTACTGGTGAGGAGGGCTGGCTCTGCAGTGGGCACAGAGCTGGACTCCATGGTGACAGTAGCAGAGAGAAGGACCCTTGTTGTATGTCATGTTTTAAGCTACTGGATGCCTGAATGGTGCAGAATCGCACCATGCTGTGGAAACATTAATTAAATAAATGTACCTGCAGAGTGCAGATTGTACCAAGTAGCACCCAGACATACATTACATGGCTTTATGGGTGTTAACTGGGACACAGTTGGAAAAGCTCAAATAAAGTTTCTTGCACGCTATCTATCCACTTTGGAAAAACACATTTCCTTCTATGATGGTATTCTATCAAATCAAGAAGATGTCACTATGTTGTGCTTAGTAAGTCCTAGAGAATTCATAATCAGCACCTGCATTCGTGATGCAAGAAAAAATACTTAGCATATAAAGAGAATTTGAGCCAATTTAGGCCTAGAAGGATGACGGTAGATACAACTTAAATCTCACAGCTGTGGGGCTTAATGGTATACTATTAGAGCCATAGGAACCTATTTTAGTCAGGGAAGGGATTTAGCTCAGCAAGTCTACTGAAGCAATGTAGGAAAGATAAGGACCCTCATAGGATAAATAATTTATACAGCTAGAGAGGGGGAACAAGAGGGGAAACAGAGAGAGAGAGAGGGAGAGATGAAAGGGGAACGAGACAAAAGAGGGAAAGCACCACAGAGCAGAAGCAACACAAACACGAGGTAGAGATATAGAAATAGAGGAATCAAGAGAGAGAAAGAGAGCAGGAGGAACGCAAAGACACAACGTTGAAAATAGAAAACAGAAATATGCCTCCAGCAGCAACAGCAGCAAGGAAGCGCTACATCTCTCTGCTAGCCTAATCTCTTCTCCCTCCTCACACACACACACACACACACACACACACACACACTTCATCCATCCATGTATTCTCTGCAACACACATCCACCCATCCTTCCTTCCTTCCTTCCTTCATCATTGTTACAAATCTGTCACGCCTCCCAAGTGTTTGCATTTACTCATCTAGTCTTGCTTTTTCACCTCCTGTCCTTCCTCACTGCTTTATCCTTCTAGCAGGAAACAAGAGGTCAGGCGGACAGTGACTCACCCTTCTTCCTGCAATGCCATTGTTAATCTGTGTGTGAGGATGTGAGTGAATAAGCAGAAACAAATGTATGAGTGGCTGCGTACATGTGCAATCAACTACTTCAACCCTCTCTTCTGCCATGATGAATAGGCTCATTCAGGACCCGATGACTTGCATGTCAGCGGTGAAATTGGTACAAGCCATCTGATATTGCTTTGACAGCATGCCAGAGTATATTCAGCCCATCTCACTGGAGCAGAGGACAGAGTTGGCTGAACCTTATTTTCACATTATTTCAGGGCATTTGGGCTTTATAAGACAAGATGGAGTGTCAAGAGCATCAAAGACAGACAGCCCGGAGCTGAGGACAGTGTCACGAGCAACAGTGCATGCTACACAGTCTGCCTTTTACACGAGGAGCACTGGACCTGAAAAAGACGATCATAAAAGAAGAAATATATATAAAATACGAAAAAACATATTTGTCAGATTGGCATTTTCTTCCGTTTATGTTCCTCGTTTCAGTCTCAAAACTTTCAAAAACCAACCCAGCACTTACATCTTCTCAGTTTTACACACACAAACAATTCTGTCTATTCTATTCTTTCTTTCTCATGGGGACACCAGACAACACTGTGAAAACAGTCTTCGTAAACACCAAACATTCGCCTACACACATGGAACATTGTTCAGTTCAGAAAAGAAAGTCAGGTTGCAGACTGAATTTATACAACAATGGAAACATTAATGACTGCGAGAGACTTGAATGAAGCAAACCAGCAAATACTTCAGAAATTGTGAGTTACACCGATAATCAAAAACACATTTTGAGGGCAAAGACTTCTTTTTTTTCAGAAGTTTAAACCAGATCACTGATGACAATTCACAGGCTTTTATACAGACTAAACAAAAGAGGTACTGTGTGCGTGTGTGTGTGTGTGTGTGTGTGTGTGTGTGTGTGTGTGTGTGTGTGTGTGTGTGTGTGTGAGAAAGGGGAAGCGTGCGCCTATTGTTGGTGGTAATAACCTTTTCAAGTTCATAATCTCTGCAGTTTTTCAGCAGGAGAGAAGTATGCAGTGGTGTGTGTCAGACTCACTAGCATGGGGATGCCGCGTGTGTGTGTGTGTGTCAGACTCACTAGCATGGGGATGCCATGCGTGTGTGTGTGTGTGTGTGTGTGTGTGTGTGTGTGTGTGTGTGTGTGTGTGTGTGTGTGTGTGTGTGTGTGTGTGTGTGTGTGTGTGTGTGTGTGTGTGTGTGTGTCAGACTCACTAGCATGGGGATGCCATGCATGTGTTCGTGCGCATCTCGCTGTGCGTGCATATATAAAGCAGACTAAGGTAAATCCGGGCCTGGGGGGGTACTACAGTACATTCCCACTGTTCACTGTTTAGAAGACAACCCTCCCCCATCCACCAACTAAACACACACATGTGCACGCACTCACACACGTACAGAGTCGCACCCTGCCCCCTAATGAGAGCATAATAAAAGCCACATGGCCAATGACTTTCAGCTGGCAGCCACTGAGCCAGACTCCAGAGCCACCGCTGGTCTGACTGACTGATGATCTGACAGGCCAGAGGGTAAAGGGCAAAAGAAACCCTGAGGAATGCAGTCTAATGATTTCTGCCTGCTCTGGTCAACTCGCTCCGAGCTGCCCTCCACTCTTCGTCTGTGTTGAGTTCACTTTAGTGTTCACTTCAGACATGTGTAAGGCTGTAGTAGCTGTGAAATTCAAACAGTAGACATTATTTTGGGAGTTATGTGTATGAAAGAATCTTCTTGGCATCACAATGACTTGACGGGTTATTATGGGAAGCAGCACTGAGAGGAATGAAATATGCTGCCGATGGGCATTATCACCAGTAGTTGAACAAATACTTTGAATAACTCATTGGAAATACTTATAAAAACTTGTTTTTACAGTTTTCTCTTGCAGGGCAGTGGTAGATGTTTTACCTCTAAGAGGTAAATTAACAACCAAGTTATCCTGGCATGAAACCCAGTCAAACTACTGTGTGTACTCATTGCAGCTATTGTTTGTTTATTTACCCTTCATGCCCATCGGGGCGTATGAAAGTTAAAGAGGTAACTGACTATTGAAAAGCGATGAAAACTGTGGTGAAAGTGTGACAAAGGCAAAAAAACAAAAAAGGTACCAATATCCTTCCTCAGAGCCTGGAAACATTTTTCAAGCTGATGATTACATTTGCAGAGACGCACACAAAGGCTATGAATCTTTGTGTGGACACACTTTTCCAAAAGTAAAAACAACAAATCCAATGACCTTGTAGGGGTTTTGGCAAAATGTGCAATAATTGATCTACGCAGGCTGAGAGGCAGGAAGCATTTCTTTCCTCACATAGTCCTTTTATTTCCACAGCCAGCACACTGTGATCTAATTGATAGCCTGCTACTAGTTTCGCATCTCCTCAGCAGCTTCATCAAGGTCACAATGAAATATCAGGTAGCAGTCGGGACTACAGAGGTCAAGCTGCTCAAAAGAGTTTTCATGAAATGCAAACACTTGACACTGCACTACTGTTGGCTTTAAAGCTGCTCGGACATATCAAATAGCATGTCTGGGTTCTGTAGGTCAAAGCTTTGCTGCAGATTGGTAACATTGATTTAACAGTTCCTCCTTTTATCCGTCTTCTTAGTCTTAATATGTGCACTCTGGTATATTGGTGAAAACCAAGTCTATTTGTGTCAGAGAAGTTATTCTAGTTGGTTCCTCAATTATCCGACTCGTATTCAGTTTGACTGTAATGTCTTTAAGCATGTTTTGTTCCCAAGTTTACGTTAAAGTCACTCATGAGAATTATCTCCTTATAGTCACATTCTTTGAGAATGGTATGAAAGTCTATTCATAAAACATGGCGTCAGAAGATGGAGCTCCGTATAGGGTTATTATAATAAAAGGTCTTATTTAGGGAAATGGCTACATTCACCCCATACACTGTACATTCTGTTTTAGATTGCACTTAAAAATAGTCTCCAAATCTGCCATCTCGCCCGTCACTCCTGAACGGAGTGATGTCAGCGATGTTAAAGGCCACAGATGGAAATGACTCCTTTAATCCAATTCTTCTTAGAAACAATACTTCGGATTATTCTGGTTCATTATTATTTTAAGCCTCTGAATACCCACACAGGTGTTTTCACTTATTCTGGCTGATCAGACCTCTGCTCAGGTTGAATGTGGGCCAGAGCTTTGATGGGAATTTATGAGGTCACAAATCACCATCTACCAATAATAATGATAAAGGTGTCATTTGTCCCACCCTAACAGGTGCAATAAAGCAGTTTATACACACCCACACAGTCCTGAGAAGGAACTAATCAGCCAGATTAACTGAAAACACCTGTGAGAGTGTTCAGAGGCTTTAAAAACTAGTGTTAATGTGACTAAAATCTTAGTTTTGCCCTTGAAACCAAGCCGTTAATCAGTCCATTTCCCATCGCCTCAACAATCAAATCATCATGATTCACTTTCTTCTGTAAAGTCCCTTTTACTTCTGCAAGCAAGTCAAATTTTTTAAAGGCAAGGTTCAAATCGGAAGCTCATTATCGAGCACATGGAGAAACAAAGAAAATAAGTTAAAACAAAGGTTTATTGATGCCAAAATACTGCAAAATTGCATGTTTCCTCCTTGTAAACTGTACATATGATTGGTGCGTGTGCAATTCAATTAGAGGAATGTCTTGGAGCAGATGTGATTTATTTATTTTTTTGCTGGTTTTACTTATGTTTAGAGGCCAAGAGCAATCAAATTAGAGCATCCAAAGAATTGGTCAAAGTATCAGTCTGTGTAATGTTGTTGTTGTTTAGTACATTGGCACTTACCAGACAGAGGGTTCCGGCCCAGAACCAGCACGTTCGGGTAAAGGCATCATCACCAGCTGCTGGAGAATTTCCTATTACACAAAGAAACAAAAAAGAAGGTCAGGAAAGAGAGATCACCATTTAGTACTTAAGAAGAATTGCAGATATGAAAATGGAGATCACTAGATTGTGCTTCAATCTTCTTTTAACACGTTGACCACAAACCTACGATATAGTTTACGCTTGACTGTTGAAATAATTGTAATTCCATTAGTGTTATTCCATATAAGAGCTCACTATGAAAAGAAATTCAGCCTTCCACATGTGTACTTTAGCCAAGAGAGCAGAGGTTCAGTGCACATTTGAGAACCCTTTCAGCCCTACAGTAAGAATATAAACACTATAACCTCGATCATCAGGGCTTTGACAGTGTGAAAGGCTGCAGGTATTTAACTGTGATATCATCTCCAATCAAAGATAGTAATAGTGATCGTCTCGTCTGGGGTAAAAGTTTAACAGTGATACAGTGTGGGTGAGGTGTACCAAAGATCATCAAGTCAGCCAAGGGGACAGCACAAATAACAGTATTAATCTCCTATAAGAGACAAGAGTGGTGGACTCATGAGCATTAATGATATCATACAGTGTGTGTGTGTGTGTGTGTGTGTGTGTGTGTGTGTGTGTGTGTGTGTGTGTGTGTGTGTGTGTGTGTGTGTGTGTGTGTGTGTGTGTGTGTGTGTGTGTGTGTGTGTGTGTGTGTGTAAAACTGACAGTGGTATTTATGTGGGTTAAATTGATGGTGTGGGTTTTGCCGCAGGGCCTCCTCCATTCACATGTCAATCATTAAAACAAAAATGAAACCATGAGCTGCAGTTTACAGCACTCATGCAGACACGTGCACCGATATGTACGTGTACACATATGTATACAGACAAACAGCGGGTGACGGCGGGCAGGACTTAATTAGTGTTGATGCTTTTGGTCTAAGTCAAATTGTGAAATTTTGGGCACTGCAATAGTGCACAAACAAGCTTCTAGCAGCAACAAATGCATTACATTCATGTCTTCACATAATTATATTGTCTAATCCTTTTCCCTAACCGACATGATGATGATAATGATGATGAGGTGTATAGACTTAAAAACAACC
The DNA here is from genome assembly GCF_900634415.1 of Cottoperca gobio. Lineage (NCBI taxonomy): Eukaryota > Metazoa > Chordata > Actinopteri > Perciformes > Bovichtidae > Cottoperca > Cottoperca gobio. The sequence goes on along the minus strand of NC_041369.1, from coordinate 19,568,806 downwards.
GTAATAGCCATTTGGTATGCTGGTGCGTGGTAAAGCGTACATGGAGGCTATGACTCATTAACAGCCTGCCAAAATATTTTTGCAAACCGCAGTCGTGCTGAAACAAAAGGCTGGTTTCTTCAAGCAGAAAGCACATGAAGGTCAGCTAACTTGAATATTTTATGTCTACCTGATGCCAGAGAGCAGTTTGAACGCATCTGACCCTACAATTCAACTACTCCATGCAGGTTACTGCTGATGTCATGACAAATAGGCTTACACAAGCAAGGGGTCCCACCATAACCATCTGCTCTATACATATTGCATTACCTCATCGTGGACGTAAAGGGGGACAGGAAATCTGACAGTGTTAAAAATAGAACCACATCTGTGAACATTTTCAGAATACTTGGAACGAAGTTCATCAAGCGCAAATGATTTCAAAACTATACATTTCCAATCTACAGCAAAATCCCATTGTAGCACGACAAGAGCTTCAGGGGAAGAGAAAAAAGGGAAACCACCACTACTTGCCACTGATGATGCCAAGTCAGAAATAGGAAACCGTACTAAGCAGGATATTATTTAGCAACCAACGAATCGTCTTTCTTACTTCTCTGTAGAAATATGCAGAGCTGTTATTGTCATATTTTTACTTTAGCCTTTTAATGGTGATATTTTATATCTCTTTACTTTAGCCTTTTAATAGTGATATTTTATATCTTTTTACTTTAGCCTTTTAATGGTGCCACTTTAAACTAATTTAAATGATTTCATAAATTTTTGCCATGCCTGGTTTAACATTGAATGTATTTTTATACAATTTTAATTCTGCTATATTATATTATCTGCTATTTTATCTTTTATTTTACACTATTTTAATTCGGCTATTTTTATAATGGTTCTTCAGACTCATTTACATCAACACTGTGATTATAGTACTGTAAATGCTTTTATTCTGTCTAATCTTGTACTAATTGTTATGTTTTTGCTGTGAAGCACTTTGGGCTGCAATTCTTGTATGAAAGGTGCTATACAAATAAAGCTTATTATTATTGTCTGATATTTAGCATTTCACCTTAAAAAGTAGGGTGACGAGTGCTTAACATGATAATTACAACCGTATGGTCAATTACCATATTCATGTATATACTGTACAGCAATGCAAAAGTTTGTTTTCTGAGCTTAGGCTAGATGTTTCTGAACTCTAAACTGCCATTTTAATAAAATGTCAAATTTGCATTTTTTTCTTCCAAGGTATTCTCCACACCACCATGATTCAATTCCTCTTTTCTCCACAATGTTTGTACACCGTCATTGTTTCTTCACGTAGAAGAAATGTATTCAGTACAGTTGCAAACACAACTTCACCTATAACCTCCTTATCAGAGCTTGCAGCAGAGGCGACTGTGGTTGTGTAAACCTTTGTTAGCCGTTGGATTTGATGCAGACACAGAAAACCACTGGTTTACAGAGGAAGATGTAGAGAATGGGGTGATGGATTCATCACATCTGGTTTCAAGGAGATATATACATACTCACTATGTATAAATGAATGTATCCTCACATGAAAAAACAAAATCAGTTTTGAAGGTGCTGACAATTTATTCAAAATCATGGTCACACACACACACCATGTTTTTTCTTGTCATGGTAATAAGATCACTGACCCCATTTGCCCCGTCTGTCCATCTCTCCTTTTACACTGGTGTATTGGGCACGCAGGGAGAGGTTATGGTGCGTTATGATGGTGTGCCATTTCCAAACCTCTCAAGAGAAAATTAATGAGGCTTTAACCTTTTAAGATATGCAATTAAGACTTTGTATTCAGGGTGGATGACATTGGTCTTGTATATAGACTCAGCCTGTATTTACTGTTATCTGTTCTACCAGTAAAGCAATATAAATAAATACAATAAAATAAATGCACACATCAGCAAATATGGTGATGGAATAAACAAAACTGATAGTAATGTATCAAATATTATGTATATGGTGACCCTGATGCTGACGCTGACTAACGCTGCATCAGACAGTTCCAGGCAGAAATGACCAAACAGCCATAATGTCTGACGACAGAGACAGACTGACTCAACAAGCGGCAGACAACAATGAGCGGAGCTCAGACCGCCACAGTTGGCGTCTCAGAGCACATTTGGTTTGCCAATCCATCATGTAGAACTCGTGACAAAAGCTTTGGGCAGAATCGGCCAAGACGTTAAAAAGAGAAAAGCAAAGAAAACTATGGAGTCACCCTTATATCTATAGTTTTAGGACGTCTCCTGAGTTGTGTCTTGAATCAATTTCTGAGAGGAACTGATTTGCTTTTAGCTTTGTAGAAAATCCCAAGTCATCACAGAGAACAGACTTCAACTGGAACACATGATCGGACAAACGCTTTCTCTCCTTCTCCACAAACACCTGTCCCACTTCTGACCACGGTTTCCCATCGACACATGCTCACACCTGTCCATGGTAGCATGCATTTGCTGTGCCAAGCAAGACATTTCAGGCTGTCAAGCTTTTCCTACCACCCAAACATTCACACTCAATGTATCACTATAGGTTCACATTGCTAGGAATTGAAGTATTTATTTTTTGCAGAGCACAATTTCAGTAGAAGCTTATCTTCAGTGCAGGTATCAGTTTAGGAGTTTGCAATGGGATGATCTGTACTGTGCAGAGTCATGAGCTTAGTGCAACACTATCTCTATTCAGTAACACTTTTTCCCTTTCCTTCCCTTCTCAATGGTCCATTGAACGGATCGTTAGTCTGCATTCCTCTGATCTCCCCGGGTGTTAGTTTGGAGCTTTCTTTAAAAGAAAACGGAAATCATGAGCTTCAGATGTTTTTTTTATTTTTTAATCTGTATCTGACTTTATAAGAGTAAAATAACAGATTGTAGCACTACAGTACTAATGCAGATTAGATGCTTGATAGATGTTAACGCTAACACCACTGTGTCTTTCCTGCAGAGCATGGCACTGCTTCATCCCACCTAATGTGTACAGAGTGGTGTGCAGCACATTGTCTATATATTTTGTCAATAAAACCAATCCCAAGCAATAGCTGCAAAGAAAGGCATGCCAACGTATCATGTTGATGAAATGGATGGAGGGATGCTCAAATAATACAACATCTTAAGCATACTGCCAGTCAAATCGTGCATAAAAGGACTGTATCTTTGCAATATGTGGGTAATACATGCTTTGAGGATTATCCGCAGGCTAATAAAACTAAAACTACAGTATACTATTATGCATCTTGGATTAGCTGGTGACGGCTTAGCTCTCATAAATAAAACATGATGGACACTGCAGGAGGGAGACCAGTCACCACACTGATCATGTCATGGCGATGTGCTGCAAACACTGACAGGCATGCACATGTACACACACACGCTCACACTGCTATCAAATGGAAAGCTTTACTGTAGCTGTGACAGCAGAAACGTCCTTGGCTCAGTCACTATGTCACTCTCTAATATTCACTAAATCGTATCCAATTCACACATGGGGAATGGGGGAAAAGTCAGTTATTAAAATGTTCAAATAAGACAATATTCACAAAGAGTGAGTGATGATTGAGAAACGCGTGTGTAGAGCGAAGACAGAGAAAGAGCAACACTTCTTACTCCAGGCACGCAGGACTGAGCTGCCTAATCCTCTCTTCCTCCTCTTCTTCTCACCATCTTTCCTCCCCCTCGCCCCCTCCCCCTATCCGGACACTATATTGCTGTATTATTGATTCCAGCAGGATTCACAGCTCAACACTGGCTCCTATTCCATCCCAGAGACATTACAGACTGATAGAATGAGGCGTTGGTTTAGAGGGAGGCTCGTCAAACACAACGGGATCTTCTCATTTAATATATGTTTTGCAAAGAGATGTGGTATCGTGTGTATGTGAGCAGAACAATAAAAGCTTTAAATGAGCTCTGCAGGTCTGTTAAACTGATATACTTTAACAGCCTTATTGGTCTGCCTCATCCTCCCTGTTCTTCTAAAAAAAGGGAAATCTCCGACAGCCAAAATATATACAATATCATTTATTTTTAAAGAAAATGATGAGGCAGACATAAAACCTAAATGATTATGAGGTTTGCATCCTGCTCTATTGTCCTAAACTAGATGTGTGCTGAATGGACGTCTGCTGACAATAGAGATAAAATTATGCTGATCCAACAGTAGCCTGGTAGACGCTCATTCACACACACACAGCTGCGAATGCAATACATGGCAAGGGTCGTGTTAAGGTAAATTGTGCATGTGGTCTCACAGTAGGTAGGTGTGCAAGTTTGTGTTGAAGTGGTGTCAGTGGAAAGGTTATAAGGCTGCCGTGTTTGCGTCTCACAGGAGCCTGGTCTGTTAAACTAGCCCTTCCCCACACACACACACACACACACACACACACCTCCTTACTACTCCTTTCCATCTATCCACCCAGGCACAAGTTCCGCTGCTGGCACAGCATTAACAGGGGACTAATTGTACTGCAAGTGTGCGTGTGTAGAAATGCTGCCTGAACCTTAAATCACACCCATTCTACAGACATGGTGTGTTACCATAGAAACAAGAAGATGGGTTTATTCTCCCTATGCTAGAGAGTCTGACACACACACACACCCCCCCCCCCCCTCTCCTGCTGAAATACTGCAGAGATTATGAACTTGAAAAGGTTATTACCACCAACGATGGGAAGGTGCACGCTTCCTCTTTTACACATGCGCTTTCCCTGCTGCTCACAAGTGTAGCAGCCCCACATGAACACAAAGGGGGTTTGCGCACTGCAGTTCGACATCCCTCTCCAGTAGCTTATTGGACGATTTCTTTGATGCTCTTCTTGTTCAGACTCAAAACAAAATTGATCTCAAGAGTGATCGTCTTTGGATATAAGATAGCAACAAGCAGCCAAATTAGGTTTTAATCAACAAAGGCAATTCCAAATGTTTACAGAGCTAGACCAGTTTGGATTTCTTTAAATGTAATGTGCCAAATCATTTGTGCAAAGAAGATTAAAAAAAGAAATAGCCTCAATGATAATCTTAAATCTCAACTGAGAAAGTCATTATTGTTTAATTACCTAGTGGAAAGCTAACGGATAAAACAAGTGTTCATTCTTTTTTTTCTACCTTGAACATAAATTTAAAATGAATTCTGGGGAATCAAGAATGACCCTGTGAAAGTTGTTCTTCTAATCATCACAAGGTTTATAAATAAAGCTAACGCGCTTGTTTAACTACTAATTAATTAGATTTGACCTGACAATAAAATTCAACAGTTGCTCTGGGCTCAACAGTAAAAAGAGCAGCAGTCGGGATCTACTGTCGGCCAGATGGACAGGTCGTCTCTTACACGAGCAGGAGGAGAGAACGAGCCATTAGAACCACGTTTCTTTTGTTCTGCGCTGTTATTTATCAGCTAGAGTGCTTTTTACAACGGACCCCTGAGGCTGAACGAGCGGACGGGTTGATCCTGCTGCTCGTCTCAAAGGTGGAGGCAGGTGGGCCGGGGAAACCCGACCTCTCCACCCCCACCCCATCACCCCAGGGCTCTGCTTCACGCTGGCTGGAAAAGTTCATGCAATAACACACACACATCCTCCTATTCAGTTCGTGGTCATTTAAAATTCTTTTTATCCACATGTTGTATTATAAAAGGAGAGACTTCTGAAAGAACACAGTATAAACAAAACTTTTAATTTTAAAGCTGGTTTTTATGTTTTACAGCAGAGCAGTGACTCCCGCAGACACAAACCCACATGCTCTAGTTCAGTGATGGAAAAGAAGAACCCTGCTTCTAGCTTCCCCTTAATACACCAACTCTGCTAGCTCCTAAAAATAGCTCCCTTTCAGCATATGGGAACCCAATATACATCATAACTGCCACAAATTCCTCTTCACATGATCTTTATCTCAGTAGACACATGAACAAACACACAAAGAGAGTGCTTGCAGAAATGTATGCACACTGTTATTTTGGTATGCCAATGTTCAGTTCCCACTCGAGGCTGTGATTATATGATGAGACTGGCCAGTGGTTCTGGGTGTACACGGGAACACCACTCGGCATGAAGACCTTGAACGCTCAGTGGGGGAGTCTGTGTACATATATGATTCAGAATAAGTAATGCTTTTGTTTACAGTAAAAGCGGCCAACTAGAAAACCAGCGGCAATAATGACATAACGTCTGCTAGAATACTTCCCAGGTTTGAAATAAAGAATATGAACGTTTGACTATTTTAATATGAATCATATTAAAAAGGGATAATAAATGAAGTAGACATTTTTTTTTTTTATATAAATCAATTTCACTTGCTTTTCATGAGGCTGAATCAATCTAAAATTGTTCAAAGCAGATTGTGATTTAAGTATCTCCTCAATTTGACGAGTAACAAATTCAACTTTTAGCAGCACTGCACAATAAGGGGTATGGCTAAACTATAGTCCTTAATATTATGGTCGGGTATTTAAATAGGGAAGTTGTGAAGTAGTTTGCTTGTTTTTATGGCTTGAGCAGTCTCATTTCACCTCTGAATTTAGTTCCATCCCTTACTCTGTTTTTTAAAAACTAGCTAGCTGCTACATCATCAACAGGATATTCAGACTAGCTAGCATGTGAGTCTGCATGACACATTCTGCCTGCAGCTACAAGCACATGCCCTAATAAACTGATTTACTCATGACTAGTGCTGAAAGGAGCAGCAAGACGAGGAGTCAACAGGGATATCCAGACTTAAATAACAAACATACATTAAAAAATACAAGTTCTAGTTAAAGGCAATAAAAATAACCGCTGGCTTGAGGCAAAAGCTGTAACAACATTTTCTCCATTTTTGATGAAGTCAAAACCAACAACAAGGTACATAATGTTGCAGCAGACTGTGTGTGCATGTATAAATGTTAGTGAGAGAGAGGTGAGAGTGTGTACTGTGTGTGAGTTTTTAACTTCACTCTGGCGCAGTAACAGAGCATCTTTGTGAGGTTTCAGGTCAAGAAGCCAAACAGCCAGCCAGTCTTTTAAGCCCCAAACCAGGCACAAGCTGAATTCCCTGAAATGCTTAACTGGGAAGAACATTTAACAAAAATATTCTCAGGATGGTCTCGACATTGCCTAAACATAATACCGAATAAAACACCTAAAGAAGGCCTTATAACCTATCCTACATTATCTATTCTCAGAGCCTTACCAAGGAACCTTGCAAAGCTCTGGGCCCACTCAGCATGAATGGTGCCCTCTGTCACCCTTTAAAACAGTCAAAACAGAGCTCCAGGCCTTTACGCCACACCCCAAACCAAAGCAGTGGCAAACAGAGGACAGAACTGCTCTTATTCTAAAGCCGTTTTAATGGTGGAAGCAGCAGAGAAAAAATGTTGCTTTACTACACAGCAGTATACATCAGTCTGCAATAAAACTAATCAACATTAAATAACATCCACTGGAGCTTAAAGATTTTAATAAACTGTTAAAAACAACAAAAGTACCCACATTTCTGTCAATTTGAATTAGTAGCTTTGACATTAATTGGCACCAGATGCTAATTGAACCTGATTTTCATGAACCAGGATAAAGGGATTCACTTAGCAAGCTTTAAGAAAAGCCAGTAAAAGTGCAAAGAATCTAGTTCAGCTGGCTGCAGCTCCATATTACAACCCGCTTAAGAATGCCAAACCAAGGCCACTAAATTAAAAAGGAGGCCCAGTATATATTTGGACTGACCACCAGAGAAATGAAACCTTCAGTGGACTCAGCTATGCAGAAATGCAACCGTAAAATTGAAAGGCCAACTCAGGAAACAGAAATAATATAATTGCTAGCATGAACATAACCCTCACTAACGGTTAGGAAATATGTTACGACAATCGTGTCTGCTTTTATGCAACATTAAAAATGCACATTCATACAGACAAGCACACACATGCACTTACAGCTGTTCAGCCTTGATCTGTTCACCAGATTCTGAAATCAAAGTCTGAAGCCCGTCTAGACATTGACCTCCTCCTACACAATCTACTGCAGCAGAACAATAACAGAGGCTTCGATCGCAGACACACCAACGTGTACACTGAGACACACTCAAGCGCAGCCCAAGAGAGCCATGCAATGAAAAACAGTATTATTGAAATACTTGTCTTGTGCCAATACACATTTCACCACCTCTGTACAAAGACACTCTCCATGGGTTTCCCATGTGGAAACACACACTGCTAGGATTACATCTCGTACAGAAGTGAAGGGAGAAGGAGTGGAAAAGTAGTGAAGGAAAGAGATGCGGGTCCCAGGAAACGTCCTCAACGGTCCGCCTTTGGGAGGTTCAAGAAGGTTAATGAATTACTCATCTCTTGACACCCGAGGAACCTTTGGGAGGAAGAAGGAGGGCAACACTTTGTTGAATTGGAGCCCTTGCTGACTCGCCAGACACTCTAAATGAAATATGGAGCTTTGAGAGAAGAGACAACATATCTATGGACAGCAGTTCACAGAGCTTTCAGTTACACATTGAATTACAGGAGTGAATATAGATCATGTTGCTGCATTATTTTTAATGTTTGTCCTTTTATGCTCCAGTAAAGTTTACTGCTTGCTCTGTTGACAGTGATATCCTTACATAGAGAGTGGTTTCAAACCGATCCTGGTAAAAATGTAATTATATAGAGTCTTAAGTGAGATCAATTTATTGAATCACAGGGAGCAACCAACCATACAACGCTTCCACTCACTCAAAGTGCTGAGTAGTACAGTAAATTGAAAACCTGCTAAGACCATTAGCCCAAGACCTGACTGGTTCCGTCTTCATCCATATGGCTCTGGAAATCCGAAACCAGTTAGCGACAAAACAACCACAGGAAGACCAGATGACCACAAAACCATATATCAAAGCCAATTTTCCTCAGTGGGTTCACTCTTATGTGATAAGCAGCTGCAATGATCGCAGCAGTAAAATAACAAAAACCTTAAGTCTCACGACTAATAGTCTCTTTCGCATGAAGTACTGATAGAAAACGAGTTTCCATGTGGCTAAGAACTACGGCAAAAAGATAAGTTACTTTCAGTGAGTGGCCAAGTTCCTGAAAGGCCATCAGGGGGGCAGACAGACACGCAGCCGGTAAAGCAGGGATCTATAGGCGGTTTTAATCTTGAGGTGATCTCTGAGACAGAGACTGCAGACACAAGTGGCTGAACAATAGTGTGACCAGGGGGTCAACAGAGCGATGCAGCGAGAAACAGAGAAGATTAAAGGTTCAATGTTTAATTCTGAGCCACCTGCTCCAAAGAAGAAGAAGGGGGCAGAATTTCACCTCTAAACTGGGTCCATACAATCTCTAATGTTCATGTTTTAGTTGTAGTGGTTTGGCATATTGTATTGTACTGTATTCTTTATATTGCGTGTTGCATTTACTCCTGTGTAATCAGTCAGTGGGCTAGAATACCAAAATTCTTCACGTGGTCTTTCTGTGTTTACTGAGGCAGTAATGTAAACCAGGACTGTAGTCAGAGTGACGTTACGTTAGTTTGTTTATTGGACTACATCCAAAGGGGCAGAAAGTAAAAAACAAACCGCATATTCAAGTATTATATTAGATCTCCATAACACCTGTTTACTCCCATTGTGTTTTCCCAATGTCATTTAATCGTCCTCCTTTATCTACATTTGTCAAAGAGAGAAAACGTACTTTGTATTGAACACGTTTGCCACATGGACTCAACTTTAGGACAGAACAATGATTCAATTCAGTACATTTTGAAGATGTGCTTACCAGAAGTTAGACTTTAAAATGTGCAGATCCTTTTAATGACAAAAAGACTAGGTCATATTTTAAGTAAGGTTTTCTTTTTGACAAAAAAAAGGTGGGTAAAATTGTAGAAACCGGCTGGATTCAGGATGTTAACCGCGTCACAAAGATGCTTCCAGTTAATGTCTTTAACCGTTCCCATCGTCTCATCATCCACGACTCTGTTGGTCACTACTTAACCCCGGCAGCCAATGACTCAAACCACCGACTCCAAGAACGATAATTCTGCTGGCCATTTGAGGCGGCCTAGAGGAGCTTTTGAAGGCTTTGTAGGATAACGTCTAAACAATGGGCTGATTGTTTAAATAAGATGAGTGATTAACAGGATGCTTAGGACCAAGACAAATTAGATCTAACAAAGCAATTAACCAACCAGTGACACTCTTCACTTGACTTCTGGGGCAAAATGAAAGATCTTCAGCAGACTTCTAAATCTTAACACCTTAAACCTGTTCAGTCTTATTCCAGCACTATCAAGTTACAAAGAAAATGTATTACAATCAGGCTAAAATGAACCGTTTCTCCATTTCATACTGAATGACACCAAATGACATGATCAGTAAGTGCCTTTGCACAGCCACAGCCCCTGAGGATATGGGTCAGTCCTAAATCTGAAGTGTGAGAAATCTTCGTCTCAGTCAGTGCGACTGCTTTGCCATGATAACATTCATAAACTCACTGCACTGTCGCAAACAGCATGCTGGGTCATGTTAAAATCCTGGTTATCATTAACGCAGCCGAGACACTGTTGCAGCAGAGTAGTGAATCATAATCTCTCTGGATGTTTCAATCTGCTAAACTCACAGGTTTCACAACTGGATTAACCATTACACACAGTTAAGAACTGACTCTGCATTTAAAATATGCTGTATGACAGCAGACCAGAGAAAGAAAAGAAAACATTTTCATATCATATGTTGTGTAAAATACCATCAGAAGCCACAAACATTGTTAAACTTCACACCTTACATATCAAAATGACCAGACATTGATATGATAATGATATATTAAAACGCCCAGCCAGGCTTTGGTTTAGCCATTTTCTCAGGATTTGCAAGGGTCAGTTAAACGGCTCAGGATCTCAGGTCATGTTTAAACCTAGTATATTATATCTAAATTTATTCATAGGATGGATCATAAATCAGGATTACGTCAACTATTGGCATCACGCCTTGGACATGAGCTGCAAACAGAGTAGTTTGACCCAAGAACATCAACTGGATAGCGTGCTATATGTGCAAGCTGAAAATTGGACCATGTGGTTAAGAGATGCTCCAGGATGAGTGTGTATAAATGTAGTGCGTGCCGGGCTCCCTTTCTGCGATCATGTTATCGAAGAGCCCATCTTTCCTCCATTTCTTTGTCCCCCACACATCCTCATCCACGTTCTCTTTAAGTGTTAATCATTTCCTTTTGGTAAATGTGAAGATAAATTGTGGTGAGAGTTATTCGATACGTTTCAGGGCCTGATGAGCCGATACCGTGCTATGGAGTAAACACAGAGTGAACATGAGATAAGACTTCACCACATGTGACTCACTCTGCTTCCATCACCTTCACATCTCTCTGATTTACGCTTCTACATTTGTCTTGTAGGCATTACTGTACTGCTATGAGCTGCTTTTTGTAGTTTTGTTCTGCTTCTGGTACTACAGACAAACTGAGGCTGATATATCAGGTCATCTTCCAAGAGAGAATTTGCTGCCCAAGATCATTTTTTGAGCAACACATGAGTAAATAAATTGACAGATATATCGCAGTAGGCAGGAGCGGATCAGTGGCTTCATGCGTTTCACATTCCTGATGTCTCTGTATATTTACTGGGCCCTCTCTTGCATCTGGATGGGGGTCATGATACCACATCACACGCAGTCACATACATCTGCAAATATATCTCTGTATATACTTCCAAGTCTTTATGTGGCATGTGCATTCAATTGTGTGTGTGTGTGTGTGTGTGTGTGTGTGTGTGTGTGTGTGTGTGTGTGTGTGTGCATGTGTGTGCAAGTGAAAGCTGTGTTGTATTTTTCCCCTGTAACCTGAGGGGTAAAAGGCCAACCCAGCTCAGGCATAAGGCAACATGGGAACCAAATGTACAACTTCACTTAAAGCTTAGCTTCCGCCCAAGCCACGCTTAAACATGTTTATGCAAGTTATTCATCATGATTATGACCCAGAAATTCAGCATTAAACACCTTTTAATCTTCACTTTTGATTAAGCGCAAAGAAGAACTTGTGAACTTCTGACTTTGCAGCTTGTTCAGCAGAAAGAACTCTTACCTGATAGTAGTCTTTAATCTGCCTGATGAGAATAGAAAGGTTCTGGATGCGCAGCGTGGGATCATTGTTCACCTTCTTGTTGGTCCTCTGCACCGTGGCTTTGGGATTTCTGTGAGAACAAATGGCATCCTGTTTAATCTCTGCTTATAGCAAAGATGCATGCAAGTTTTAAAAATTAATGTGTCACAGGCTTGTGTGAAACATCTGTGTGACACTATGTTGCTCTATGTGATGGATTGTGTGTGTGTTTGCCTAAAATCATTAGCATCACAGGGACAATGTACCCTTGTCCAAGTAGGGTCAGGGCCATAACCATGTTAAAGAAAGAACAGACGCACTGAAAGACAGAGCCAAATACAAACGTCGCTCCTTTAATCTGGTGGCACCAACGTTTCTCCAGCCTTAAAATCAAATTCTTCAGTGAGTTAAATCCAATTCAAACATCTTTACAGCATTTCAATTTCCAGGCTACAAACGTCACAGACATAAAATTCTACAAGAAATCCTCTGTGGACGACTTCAAACTACCGAGAAGGTTTCATTAGCATGCTAAAGGGAGCATGCATTTTGGCAATTCTCTGACCTTTAACCATGTTCCCCATTTCATCTGCCTAAGTCAAAGAGAAGAAGTATTTTCTTAGTGCTTGCAGAATATAGAGCCTGTGTGTTTATCTGACAGTGTGTTGCCCAAGGGACATCAAAAGGAGCATGCATGACGACTGATGTTATCACGGGTGTCAACATGTTTTAGTGAGCCTCGTTGACATTCCACAAACTCGCTCAGTACCTCCACAACCTCCCCAGTCACCATTATCTACAACAATCCACAATCTACCATTTGCATATATATGGAAATCACCTTTAAAATATCAAACCTAATTACATCTCGACTCCCTTTAAACCACAGTTACTGACAAGATAATTGGTTTACCTAACTGATGCGACGAGTTAGTTAAACGAATCAAGTGAGATGTCCCCGTCTTTCTGTCTCTTTGGATGCTCGACATGCCAACTATTTGCCAAACACATAGTCAGCACTGATAAATACATGCATTTTTCAGCTATTTACTGTCCCATGTTTTAACTGTTAAATAATCATGTCAGGGCTTCTTAACTGCATGAGTGTTATTGATTAAGTCTGTTGAATACTTACAAGACCCGTGGCCTTAATGCGATATCCACGGATCCCCTGAGGGGGAATTCCTATTTCTTAGACACCCCACTTAACAGAACAGAGGTGGTGACAAAGCAGCAACTCTAGAGCCGAGATGGTTTCACCAAGTAGCAGAGGGACACAAAGAGTGGACACTTGCTGCCATACTTTGAATGCTTCAAATATCTGTGTAAGGCACTGGGATGGGTTAAATTAAATCCAGCACAATTGACATTAATTTAAAGATCATGCAATCAAATATCAAGATAAACAAACACTTGTATCTATTTGAATGAATATATTTTTACAGAATAAAACAGTAAATGCACACTGGGGTGGACCCAAGAGGGGAAAGTAGCAACATTCCACTCACACTCCCTAAAAAGAAACTACCCTGTAATATATCATTTATGATACACTTGCTTTGGGATTGTCTGGAAAAACAACACGACTCATGTACTCGAGATTTGTAGAAGCTCACACCAACACTGTTAAAGAGCAGCTTTATTTTTCATGACATGATCCTCAGACTTCAAAGCATGTACATCCCATGACCTATATACGAGGGTCAACATGCTCCAAGTAGGGGGGAGGAGAGTCGTGAATGTATGCATGCATGCATGTAGTGTTTTAGCGCATGTGTAGTCATGCATATGTGTGCATGCCTGCATCTGTGCTCCTGCACTGCAGAATAGTATGTCTGTATGGGCTAGCAGCTCAATAAAGCTTTATCCTGAAATACCATAAAGACAGTATATAAATCAAGATGTTTATTATCCATCTTGTTCCGTTTGAGAGACGAGGTCAAAAGGTGAAGGATTTTTTTTATCTTCCTCAAAGACATTCAACTTGGTGGATGCTTGCAGTCACAGGGGACTTCTGGTTGAATGGCTTTTCCTAATTACTTTAACATGCTGCTACCCGGTTTCAACCAGAACTGATTAAACCAAATCTATTTCATAGAAAACCATAAGAAGTTTTATACCCAGAAATATCTCAAGTTCCCAACAATCAGTTTACTCAAATGTACACGTTCATAACCAAAAACTGTGCAGCCGAGCATCTGCTGGAACAGTGTTTTTATCTCATTAATGTGCTCATTGGAGTATGTATTTAGTGCTTGAATATCCTAACTCTTTTAATATTCTAATATAATAAAATAAAAAGATTATTATGTTACACACCAAGAAAAAGGGCAGAATGCCCATCTCTGAAATCAACTGCAGTGTGGATGTGTTAATTAGTCTTTTGATCATCCTCCGCCCTGATATACACACCCACACACAATTATACTAATCAGAAGGACACAGGGTTCTTTTTAATACTGGTCTAAATGAACAGTCATGTGACCCGCCATCTCCCCCCTACACACACACACTCAGCCCCTTTCGAGGTCCATAGTAGGGGGTCTATTTAACCCGATAATTAAAAAGCACAGAGGAGGCTGTAATCCTGTCAGGGCGAGGAGGGTGATGTGGTGAATGAGGTGTGTGTGTGTGTGTGTGTGTGTGTGTGTGTGTGTGTGTGTGTGTGAAAGACTAAAAGAGAGAAAAACAGAAAGGATTGGGATACCCATTCGCACATTCCTCCACCATCAGTCAGCCAAGAACATGGCAGCCACAATAACATGACGGTGACAGCGCCACCACACAATCCACCCCTCGTTTCTTTGGCTCTGATGCCACACATACAAGCACGCGACCATCCGACCCCCCCCTGTGGATCAGCAGGCGAATAAATATAGGGATTTAGAGCAGTAACAGGGGTCAAAAATCCAACTTATTGCCTCCCTCCCTGTTCCTGCTGATACAATAAACCTAAGACTTTAAATAGACAAATAGATTAGCCGTAAACTGAACAGCCAGCAAGGCAGACAACTAGTGAGCAAGTCAGCCAGACGGCCAGTCAATAAGCCTGTCAGTCGGTGTTGTCGATCGGCACTGCAGCCTTATGTAGAGCCTCGGGCAACTGGGCTTTCTATCCTCTCATCTCCTGGCTTTGATTGGCTGGATAGGTTAGATAGTAGTGTTAACCTATATATGACAGGCTACATTACAGTCAGCATGGGCAGCCAGGCACATACACACACACACACACACACAAAGTAGGCTAAATGCACACACACAAAGAAAAAAATGCAGGCTACATTTGGCCACGTGTTGGGGATAGAGCTTATGAGCTGTACTGTCCAAACACAGCGGGGGAGTGTGCGTTTTTGACTGTGTGAGGGAGAGAGACACCCACACACACACAAAACACACACACACAGGAAGCTAAACAGCTACAGTAAGAGGAACTTGGGGGGATGAGCTTATTAGCAGCCATGTTAAAGGTTAACAGTTCATTTCAGGATAATCGTGTGGGTCTGTTTCTGTAACATCGAATTAAAAAAACTGTCCAAGACCAACATGTGTTGCACTCACAACAAACTAACATTCAATTAAGCAAAGTGTTCTAATACACGTCAGCACATGCAACCAGATACGTTTTTAATTGACATGCCTTGAAGAAACACAACTAACTCAAAAAACAATAAAGTTTACAATATGTTTTTGTTGGTGAAGTTTCCCCATCAGCTGACGGGCCAATAGGAAATAAGACTAAGATTAATGATAATAAAAAGAATTACAGGATTGTGAGTTGACTTTTACAGAATACCTTCATTCACACATCACTCTGCAACGAGTACAACCTCTATGAAAGCAAGATAACTTTGTTTAAATGTTTACATGCCAGTTCTAATTATTGGAATTTAGCCTTAACCTGGTTATAATCATCTCGCTATAGTGGAGTGCATGTTAACACACAAATGACTGCCTTTCCAGATGGAAGCTTGAAAGTACAGTGAGCACAAACAGGCCGGCTACAAATTAAATGAATCTCAAACTAGTGAAGAATGAAGCGATGACCTTTATATGTCATGCAACGACAGCACCATCCTTTTACTTCCGAATTAGGGCAGCAATGCATTATATATTAGCATACCACATTAGAAAAATACTATGTTTGGAATACACTGGGTACACAACAAACTCCTTTACAAAACATAACTCGTTAGCACTACAGGTATTTTATATTTTGCTAATGCTCAAGATTACTGCATCCTCTTTTCTCATCCCCCGACCCTTTTCCCACGAGAACTGTACTACATATCCCAGGCAGTGAGGATCTGACCGCTGGTATGTGGTTCTCATCACCCCATTTCCTTGTCTTGGCTTTTCATGGGCTCGTTTCTCTCCTGTCTTTGTCTTTCTGTTTCCACAGGGCCTCTTCCCATTCCTTGGCATTATATCCATAGGGAGTGCAGCTTAGACCATAAACATTGATATAATTCAAGGTGTCTAATAACAGGCAAATTGCTTGAATCATTATGGCTTATAAAGTACACCAAACAATTCCTTTTGTACATTAACAGTCATGCTCACTACTCTGAGTTCCTTTTTTTTTTTTACAGAAATGTTGTACTTAATTACGGATTAATTTGACTGTGCTGTTAATTCTCAATGTTAAGCTGCTGTTAATGAAACTGAAAACTTCCTTCAGATGCTTCACAGCAAAAGTCTTTAAGGGAACAGACGGGATTATTCCCCCTGAGCCACTGAAGGGCCTGTAACATGAAGCAGATGGAGGAAGGGTTGAGTTTGCATTAGCAGCAAAAAGCAGCAACAGCTAAATTAGCAAATCCGATCAAGTATAATCAAATATAAAGCAGGGAAAATGGGAAATTCAAAACAAACAACCGTATCTAACAAGATCTCAGGTTAAGTGGAAATATCTATTCCATTTCCTGACACATGAGCTCCCTACTAATTCTGAGAAGGCATTGCTTTAAATGTCGATCCCTGTAAAAACCAGGTCGACTCTGAATTGCTCGGGCTGAGAAAAAAAGAGCAAACCTACTGGTGTCTAAAATCCTAACGTGGTCCCTGTGGGATTTAACATGTCCTTGTTTGTGGGAATTTGAGTGTCTCACATTAACACAACCTTGTTAAAAAGTGTTGTCCTCTCAAGGTCACAGCTGCGGTTTCCTGTCTGACTTGATATACATCCTCCTGCTAGACAGACACAGCGAGGTTGCCATGACAGAAAGATGATTATAAGAGTTGACAGATTAATGTGGGATCCTACACTTGGATGAGGAGGGCTGTGGACCCAACAGTGCAGGGAGCAGCAGTGGGAGAACCAAACAGGCTGACAACCCAGCAGCAGCTCTGCCTGCCTCTTTTCTCTAGTCCAGCTGGAATCCCAACTATGTCTGCTGTAACTCGCCCAAGAGAAATCAACAAAGGCTTCTACGTGCTGCTCAAAGAGCAAGAGAGGTGAGGCATGGACAGAAAAATGAGACAGATGAGGACTCCAGTTGGGGGAAGAATGGGAGAAAGAGGGAAAGAGCAAGATGAAAAGGATGATGAAAAAGAGCGAAGACAGAAAGAGGGAGATGAATGAGTTGACAGAGAGGGAATAGAGACATGAGGATTAGGACAAGAAGCATAGTCCAATCTGTACTTTCAACTAACGGTTATTTTTATTACCCATGAACACATTTATTGTTTAGTCTATTAAATGTCAAAAAGCAGTAAAAAAACAAGTCCCTAGATTTCCTAGAATTCAAGGAAATCGCTTGAATGTGTTTTTTTGTCCAAACAATGCAAAATCCAAAAGGATATTTCAATGAAAAGGAGCGAATCGTTACAGTTAAGAAGCTGGAACCATGAAAAAGGACGGAAACGATTAATCGATGATTACAGTAAGTCTAAAAGAGCCACATAAACAGGATTTTTGTTCAAGGATACTGCATGTATTAAGGGCTTTCATCCTTCCCCTGAGATTAATGTAAGATTGAAATAGAAAAAAAAACTGCAGAAGAGCTGACTCATACATTTCTCTGCATGTGGCCTTTTCTAGATTCTGCCTGTAATAATGATTAAATGTTGCCAGATGCTTGGTAACCTCTGAATATTCTACTAGACGAACAAAGCCAAAAAAAGCAGAATATGAGCATAATGCACAGTAACATCCATATGTTAGTACAACAATTACCATAGAATCAAATGATGCTAGTGATCGTGTACAACAAAAGACCAACTGGGTCCAAAGGCTTAAACCAACAAACGCCATTCAGTGTCGTCTCTCGAAAACGCAACTCTTCTACAAAGCTTATTGGTCGATTTCAGCGTGTTTGTGTAACCTGCACGATGTGTCGAAAAGCCAATTCTGTCATGAAAGAAAGTGAAGACAGGTGAAGAGAGGAGTGTATCCTGTGTATGTGAGCCTACACTGTGGATTTACTGTAAAGAGGCCTTGAGAGAAAAATAAGCTTTCAAATCTGCATTCAGTATTAATAGATCCATATTCACTGACTTATAGGTTTACTTCTTGATGGGCAAAAACAAGCAGAAAACATATGCAAAAGAAAATGCTGGAAGCGATAGTTACCTACACATTTTTTATACTCATCCCCATGTGTGCAGCCATTCAGACAAGATTTACAGACATGCACGGATCTGCCTGAATACTTAAGGCAACAGAAACATGAAGCTGAACAACATGTGTAACGGCATTCTTTTCTTAATCCACATATTTTACCTCTTTATACTTGCACTGCCTTAGCTCAAACTACCAAACCATCAGTCTTTAGACAACAAAGTGCAAGTTAAGATCTTAAAAAAAACATAACTGTGCAAGTCAACATGACAAAAGGTTATGTAAAAATCAAGTAAGACACTTTAAAATCTCCTTTTTTATTCTGGTAGGTGTCTATCTCACCCTCATAACTCTGTGCGAACAGCCCGTAGAGCACAGACTGAGTGGTTCACTGAATAGGCCAATGGGCCAGCACGGGTCTCCAGGATTGGCAGGAAAACAGATAATTCAACTGGACAGTTGTCACTCTGACAAAACTTTAATTGGCTCCTCACTTGCTGGGCGGGAAAACTAATTGGTTTGACAGCACTGAGGAGGCAATCTAATTGGCTAGGTAATGTCAGTCACAAGAGGGCGGGGGGGGACGGGACGGGACGTGGTGCCATCTGGATGTCAGCAAACCGTTAGATAATCCTGTGGTCTCGCTTCTTCTTCTTCTCTCTTTATGCTCTCCCATGCTGTTCTGATGACAACTGCTGCCAGCCTGTCTGTCATGTCTGCACTAAAGCCATACAGAGACCCTCACACAGCAACACTACAGCTTATACTACAGCAGCTGACGTCGGCAGTAAAAAAATGGTAAAAGCTCATGTTTCTTCAGTCAGAGTACTGCAAGTGTGAGGGGGAACGAGAAAAATAGTTATATTAATGAAACATGTTTTGTGCACACATTACTGCACGCTGAGTTTTATCTACTAATGGCTGTGTCTATCTTTAAAGTTTTATTATCCATTCCTGAGTTTCTTGGCTGCAGAGAACATTTTCTTCAATGGAAGTGTTATCAGTGCTGAACTCCAGGTTTGTTTCCCCCCCCCCCCCCCAACGTAAACAGCAGCTACTGACTGGAGGCTAAACGCAAGCAGCGCAATGCCAACTAACACTTCAATATTTCATTCTGTCAGAACAGAGGTGCTGAGGAAAAAAACTAATTAGTTTTTAAGTTTGTGGGAGCCAAAGAATTGGAATGAATGCAATCCCTGTTAATTATTGCCTACTGTCCCTCAAAGAAGTTGGAAAACTCACCTGTGGTTTCTAAGCTACTTTTAATGAGTAACAGTGTCAGAGAAAGATGAAGAGAGGGAAGGAGGCATTTCTAAACAACAACATAGAGCTTCAAATGTGAAAAAACGTTGGATCAATTGGCCTGTTACAATTATGTCTTTTAATACTCATATTTGGTTTTTAAAATGAATAGGACGAGGAAAAAAAGGAAACCTGAGTCTTTGATGACTGCGATGATCTACATACATTAGCTGTTACGTACATTGTAGCTTATGATACAGTCTATTGTAGTTAGCTCAGCTTAATGGAGGGGACCATGTGGTGCTTGTAAAGTGGGAGAGGCAGACAAAAAGCAGTAACCAACATACAGTAATGTCTGACCAATACTGTAGGCCTTTTGTGTGGGAGGGTGGCTGGGCGAGACGACTACCAACAGCTGCCTCAGTCCAAAAGAAAATGCACAGAAGAAAAACACCCACAGATACACACACACTCCCACGCAGACACAGAAGCCCTACAGAAAAGCACACACACACACACGCACACAAATATAAACACACAGAGTTGGCTGTGACTGGCAATCCCCAACATCCTGTCAGGCGACCGCTAAGCCAGTCACAGTTAATTTCACTCAACGCTGGCTGTTCTGTACAGGAGAACTCAACACACCACAGAAAAATCCCGTCCAGACCAGCTCATTCCATTTATTTGCAGACAGGAATCTTTCCGAGTGCCTGGTGGTCAAACATCTCTTAATATGTAGATCTGACGAATTGCCATGTGGCTCGGCCAACCGGGGCTTGAGTTTGTATTTTTCATGCCAACCTCTTGCTCTGTCTTTCATATCTTCCCTGTAATGTTTAAGGTTTTCAACCATTTTGGCAAATAATTTTCTGTCTCACTCGCGCTTCCAACCCTTCCCCCTCATATCCTTCCGGTTGCTTTCCACTATACAGTGTCCCATAGGGGAAAATACTCTAAAAATACTGCTGACTTCATTTTGAAGAGGATTTATGTGGAGGAGAAAAAGATGCCATTGTCCAAATTAACCTGCAATGGCCTCCTTAAACACCTTTCTGTTTTGAAGGATTTCTCTTCGAGTTGAGCCACAGCTTGAAGGAGGAGGAGGAAAAACAAGCATGGGAAAGAGAGGGGGAAGAGGTAGTGGAAATCTGAAGGTAGGCGGTTAGGCTTAGTGGAGTGATGCAGCTGAGCAGCAGGAGATCAAGGATAGTGGTAGAGGGCAGAGCAGGAGGAAGAGGGCACCAACCAGAGACAGGAAAGGGCTAGTCTGGGTTAATCAGTCCCTGATGCAACACAGCTACAGATTAACTCTTCTAAAAACAATTAACACTGATGTATACTCTGAACATATACAGAGACGCACTACAAGACAAGCTTCTCCTTACTATGACAAATACTGCCAATCTAACCTATGAGAGACACTGAAGCGAGGTGACATAAGAAGCTTCCCTAACTGCATAACATTATAAAATCGCTGGAGGTAAAATTCAATTCCACTGAGAACAAGCTAGGTTGAACGCTCCCTTGACAGGCAAACAGGGAGGCGTAAATGCTGACAGTGTGGAGTGTGGCATTAGCGGAAAATGTGAAAAATTGCCCTGCAAGCGGGAAGTAGCAGCCCTGAGCCAGACAAAGGAATGGAAAGCTGTCTTCTGTCATGCTATATGTTAGGAGGAGACTGGAAAGACGGACAGATTCAGACAGACTACTAATGCCTCATCTTTCCCCGCATCCACCCTCTCCACCTGCCAAAGCATATACTTCCCTGTGCCGGCCTGCTACATTAATGAAGGATCTGCATCAAGATTCTAGTGCTTGTCCGCTTAAGGCTACCATTTCTAGTTTAATCTGCAGAACAGCAGGAAAAGTGAGCTCTGTAGCGTCCAGGGGCGGAGCATTTTCCAGCAGGCTGCAGATGACAGTCTAGGGTGACTGAAAAAACAGAGCTACTGGAAGTTGTGGAGCTGCTCGCTGCCTCCTTGCACCACAGATGCTTGTCCACACACACACACACACACACACACACACACACACACACACACACACACACACACACACACACACACACACACACACACACACACCTCCAAGGGATCCTTACAATAACCTGTCTACAAAGATTTCTGACAGTGTGGTTCATGATTGCCCCCAATACAAGGTCCCTTTGTGCGTAGCCTATATTCACTTCAGTAGACAATTTCAAGTGCTGGACACTAGAGGCTGGAGTTCTTGCAGAAATGGTTAATTTGCTCATGTGGGGATGACCCAACTAAAAGCCTAAGGGGTATCAAATGTCGTCTATGGTCCAAACCCAGATAACCTGTACGTTGAGCAAACACTCTGCATATACATCTACTTATATAAACTATTAAAAGTGGCTACTATATTGCACGTTTTTGACATGGTGCGTTTAATGTCCCAAGCAAAGGTATGCATGCTCTTATTTGGTCAAAGCTGGTACCCAATGGTGGTGCAGGGGACATACAGTATCTGTAGTATTTCTGAATTTGAGTCAAATTACTTACATCTCAAGCATTATCTCGTTCAGGTAAATCCCATCCACTAATTCAATATATTCCGATAATTGGGTGCCATCGGTCAATGTCGCCTGGCCGACTGTCTTCACCTGAAAATAAATGAGACAATGCAAATAGATGATAATCAATAAACAGTTAAAAGAAATGCTGTCACAGAGCAGAAGCTGTGTAATTAGTGAGCTTAATACACATTTGAATAGTTAATTAGGGCGCTTACCCAGCAGACCAGAGGCGTGAGCATAAACTGCTCCAGCAAAGGGGAGAAAACCTCGCTTTCCATATTTTCCAGAGTAACTGGCGCCGTTTAAAAATGTCCACTCCTTGGGAGATATATGTTTGTTTTGACTCCTCTCATGTAGTTGATTCAATTAAATCGACGCTCATTTTGGCAACTGGAAAAACCGGGTCCGGGGGTTTCTTTCCTTGGGAGAGATTTGAGGAAGGAAAAAAAAAAACAAAAAACCGTTAATCCACAATCTTCTCGACGCGACCCAGCTGTTTCAGATGTCAACGACTAGGTGTAGCTACCTCATGGGAAGTGAAATAAATCTCATTTTGTTGTTAAAAAAAAACACAAAGATAAAAGATATTGTGTGTTTTAGCGTCAGCTAGCTATCCACGCGAGTGAAGACGGACTACATGAGACCTGAGCCAGGTATGGTTTTATGCTAGCTCTGGGAAAAAAACGACCGTTAGTGGCAGTTGAGGGGAAATATTCATCCGACACGACTATATAGATCCAGTGCGAACAAGAATCCAGAGGTTTACGGTCCTGGTTTTGAAATCGTCGATTCACGACCTCATATTAAATGTGAAGTCATTTCTGACCGGTTACTTGTCTATCCCCCCCCCTAGTCTGCCTCCGTTCAAATGCAGCATGCGAATGAACAGAGAGGGAGGTGAGAGAGGATGACTGGAGGACACTTAGCACCGCCTCCCTCTCTGTCTCTCCTCTGCATCTCCCTCCGCCTCTTCTTCTCTAAGAGAAAAATAGGGCATTCATCAAAGCATCCCCTTTTCCATTTAGATGAATATGTTATTACAAAACATTTGCTCATCTTGTCATTTATTTAAAGAGCTGTATTGGAAATGATGCAGACATAGAGAGGATGGGAACAAGTTAAGGTGCTGTATGCTATGACATGCTAAAAATATTCTGCTTATTTTATTTATTGGTAAATAGAAAATACTGGGGGTCTATCCATGCATACATTGTGTCTGCATTTACAGCATACAGCACATTAAAGCAGCAAGAAAAGTAGTCTACTGACACCTTGTGGGTAACGTACAGAGAGACTACTGTAAATGTACAGTAAATGATCTAAAAGGATGTAAAGGAAATACCAAAGGAATCTATTTCTGATCATTTATAGGTAAATTGAAAACACCAAACACTAAAATGTGACATTCTTTTTGATTAAAATAATCAGTTGCTGCCCTAGTTGTCACCCAAAAATCCAAAAGTGACTGTGTATGTTTTGTAACTATGCCAAGATACTACAGATATACCATCTAAATAAAAGCCAAGTTAAACAATCTGTTGAATGAAGTTCTGTGGGGACTTACTGTGACGTAGCCATTAACCACACATTTTAAAAAAAAGAAATGCACAGTGAACTTCAGTTTTTTTTTTACCATCAACCAGTTATTTTGAACACACAATATGTATTTTATCTGTGTCAGCAGCAAGGTAATGACAATAAATAGATAAATCCAGAGCCACAGTCATTCTCCACACAACTCGGAGACACCAAATCAACAATTGATTTATGGCTCGAGGTGTGAATAGGGAGCAGAGGCTGTGTGACCAAATAACCAATTAAAACACAATCACTGGTATGGGAGCTGGGGACCTGGGTCACCTCTCAGGAATCAACATTATTGTATGTTCTCCTAAAACTTTTAAAAAGCACTTTTCAGCAGCAGCTTTCATGGAAATGCAGCGGTTGTCATTTGCATTTAGACTAACTGTCGCTGTGGTTGGTGCTTCAGCTTGAGGCGATACAGTATGAGATCCTGACTAGACCGGTTGTCTTGTTTTCTGCAAAACGTGTTTGACTGAAGCGCTGTAAGTTCAGCGAGTGTACATCAGGAGGTTACAGCATGAAGTGCAGCTTAATAAGGATTACATTTTCTCTATGTGGCTGTCATGGTCACAATGAAATCTAAATCTTCATCTACAGACGGCTAAAATGCTCTTTAGATATAGCATCAAGGAGAAGCTTCAAAGTGGCATTCTACTGCAAAACTGCCGTTTGGAGACTCTGCTTTCTCCTCAAATAGAAATGCCACAACATCACATCTTTTCCATACTGTATGTATCCATTTTGTATTTAAACTAATTTGCTTAAAGCCTTAAATACTTGAACAGCTGCCATTGTGACCACAAGTGACAGTTACAGGAGAATGGTGTAACAGTCTCGTACAAGCAGAGAGGAGTCATGAAGTCAGGATACCGTGTCAGTGAAATGCTTCATACAGCATCAGCTAACATTAGCCGCCATACTGGTTATACTACCAAGTGAGGCTGTAGCAGCAAAACCCCTTAGTGTATTTAAATGAGCAAGAGTGTGTTTTAATTCTCACAAATTAAACTTTCTATTTGTAGGAGGAAGAATATATATTATTGTTTTAAGTTACATATTCGTACATCAAGTGTTTCTCTATAATATTAAATATACATTTCTGTTTTGACAATCAGATAAAAGTATATTTATTAAGAGTTTAACCTTCATAAATGCAGCTAATCTGCTGTAGAGATGCATAAACATGGCATTTTCCAACGGACTCCCCCCCCCCCCCCCCACTTTAAACCAGTGAGAAGAACATAGATCAAACAAATCAAAGAAATACAGAAAATCTCTCATGTAAATAATCAAAACTGACCAAATTTGGCAAAAGAAATGTGTTCATGTAGAGTCTCATTGCTCAGAATAAGGAACCATCGCTCCAACAAAAATTTAATTTCCTCCTTAGAAATCAATTAAGGTAATAAATAGGGTAATTTACTCATATCTTATCTTTTCAAATCAAATTTAGCCTGTTTCTGTGGCAAACCACACTCCTCTGCAGTAACCGTATCACCCCAGCACACAAAATGACGCAGACAATGAAAACCTTTCATGGCTTGTGTATAGCGCCTGCTTACACACACACAGCAGCCTGAACACAATTACGTTCTGCTCAGTTACTGTGGAGGATGAGGTGGATACTTCATCGCTCAGTGTGTTTGTGATCATGTCATTTCTTTGCGTTGCTGTTGGATTCCATTAACCTTGGATTGAACAGGGTGCTCCTGCATGTGTAATTAAAATCTATTATTCATGATGCTTTTAAGAAGTTTTGTCACAAAGCGACATCCACCTCCACCTAATGACTCAGTGATTACGGACCCACAGCAGCATTCCTCACACACACACACACACTCAGCTATAAATTCCCCAGAGGAAACCCACCGACCGCCTCTTTTGGCTCCCCAGAACCAGTGAGCACATGGAGAGAAATGGAAATGTTTCCTGGTTGGTTTTGAATCCAGCCCAGGGATAGAGTGAAACAATCCACAACCACCAAGCAGCGTTGCTCTGAAGTCCACAACAGAAACATTTTTTATTTCTCTCAAAAACCAGAAAACCTTGCAGCTCGTCGCTCAGATTAAACTCTCTCTCTGCCTTCTTTCTAAAGCAGTCAAGTCTGCAGTTTCCTGTTTGTTATTTCACTGGAATTTACAAGTGACCACAAGCATTTTGATTTGAAGCTGTGCTGATCTCATGTGGCCTTGTTGGCGGACTAATGCTGGAGATTTGTTTGCTACAGTTTCTTCTTTCTACAAGAAACATATATCTTGTATTGACTGAGGAAATATGAATAACACTATAGTACCATGTAGTTTTGTTAATAAGGAGAGTTATTCTCAAGTCATATTCATAGTAAAAGCACATGTTTAACACACTTAATGGAATTCTATTGACCATAATTAGAATAATGTGGTCAAAAATATTACATTACATATTACATCCTGTTGGGACAAAGAATATTTATGTTAAGTTTTATGGTAATTTGGCCCGGATTTGCTGAGTTTTCTTATCACGCTGACCCAATGATGGAGCTTGACACCATGTCCGGTTGTATATTTCATAAATACGCACACTGTTGGAAAGACTGATGATCACGATGATTTTTTGGAAAATGTTGAGCAGAGAAATGCCATCAGAAACACGACAATAATATCATATCTTCATGAAAACAACTGCACAAAAAACACAACTTTCACATAAATCATCAAACGTTAGTCCTGTCTTTCTAGATTGACTAAATAATTGAAAGGTGTGACCTCTATCTTTGCAGCTGAGGTCACCCTGACCGTCCTTTCTGTCTCGGAAATCAATGCATGACATTCAAATCTCCAGTTCAACTGATTATAGAGACAAACATTACAGGGCAATAAAGATATGTGCCCTCTGCATCCTGTACATTCTGATACACCCCTTAGACACAGAGATGAATACCCTTATATCACCATGATAGAAATGTAATTCTCTTTTCTCTCATCTCCAACAGCAAGCTGTGCTGTATCTAGATTGTTTTAACCCATGATGAGCCACAGCAGAGTCTGAGGTTCTCAAGAAGAGACTTAATGACCTCTGGATTCAAGGCTTGATACCAAACAGTAATCAGCTGTTTGCAGTCCAGGCCTCGAGGCTTTGAATCGCTCTATCTGCCCTCCGTCTGAGAGGCTTTTTAGATCAACAACACTGTAGGGAGCCAATATTTAGGAATGCAGTGGTCAGGGATGTAATGAAAGAATAATTTGTTTCTTGAAATGTTTCATTGTAAGACAAAAATCAAATAAACACTCATTTTGTCTTCGGCACGGGTTGTTTTATTGATGCTGTGGGGATTGTTCTTCACGCTGAAATCTTTTTTCATGTTTTAAACACACGAGTCGTACACTCTCTGGTACACACGGCTAACGGCACCTTTTTATTTATTCATACAACCGTTGAACTCATTGTGTGCCATCAAAAATGACCCACAATGGTATCATCAAGAGAAAAAGAGCCTTCTTTATTTCTATATGTCATAGTTCTTTATAATTCATTAAATCTTACTTTTGGATTTGATTGATTAGCGCTGCATCAGCTTGATGTTAATTGTGCATGTTGCATACGTGCTTAAACACCTCTCATCACTCACATCCAGACACTGTGTCTATACACACACACACACACACACACACACACACACACACACACACACACACACACACATACACACACACACAGAGCTAATGTGTATAAAGGTATGTGATTTACCATAGAGGCACGTTATGGCCCCAAGATAATAATGTTCTGATCTCCCATAAGAGAAGGTAGTTTATGATATGCAATTTTGCAAGAAAAGTTGCAAAACAAAAAGTTGTAAAATGACGTTTAGGATGATAGTCTGCTTTTAAAGATACGGCGATGTCTGGTTGCCAAGGAAAAACTGAAAAACCCCCTCAGTTCTCACCCCTGTGTGTGTTTTCATGTGTGTGTAACAGAGATCAGTTGAGCGCTCGTGTCGTGTTGTCACCTCCTGAAACAAGCATGAAATTCAGAAAAGCACTTAAACCTCGAGTCACGAAGCAAACAAGTAACACACACACACACACACACACACACACACACACACACACACACACACACACACACACACACACACACACACACACAACCATTGATCATCTCTTTACTCAGTATGCAATATACACTATATTGATATATAGATTGATAGACAGTCGACAGATAACCAATTCATGGTCGATGGACATTTACATGAGAAAATTCTCTGAAAATAAAAAGCCCTCTTCAAGACAAAGCAACACAGCATCACAAAACACTGACTGGTCCATTACACACTAATAGTCAAAGGCTCTGCTTGGTAATAATGAGATCTCAATGTGTCCAGGAGTCATGGAAACAAGATAATACTTGTGGAAACATGGGTAATAATGGGAATGTGTGCCTGTGTCTTTCAGTGCGTGCGAGCTTGTGTGAAATCCTGCAATTAACTGGAGTGTGTGGATGTGTTTGTGCAAGTGTGTGAAAGTAATCCAGAGAGTGTTAGAGATGCTGTTAACACTCATCTGTTGCCATAACAACTGCAGCAACCCCACTGTTAGTGAGTTGGCTCACGGACTGACTGACTGACTGACTGGAGGGCTGGCTGGCTGGTAAGCTAACTTCTCGACTCAGCATCTAAACAACAAGCAAGGTCATTGATTTACTGACAGCAGAACAAACTGCCAGTTTGAAGCGCATATAGTCAATTTTTGACATTTCACAGTAAACAGTTTAACATTTGAGCAGCTGGCTTTTGCAGAGGAGCTTCTCGGAGTGAAAATAACGTACAGACACTATTTTTCTTCTTCTTCTTCTGTATTCTACTATTAAAAGGCAATGGATTGATGTGTATTTTAGTCTACTAAACAGCCCCTCAACACCCAAAGCCTTCAGCATTTCTGGACGGATCTCATCAACCCCTGCGGCTTTGTTTGACTACCTCAGTGACTTCCAACAGGGAAATTGACGATGGTCCCCCATCAGCTTCCAGCTCTGCCTCTACCATAGAGGGTCCCACCCTTGCTGTACACAGCTTGGATGGTTCCCTGCTTCCCCCTCCTGAGGTTCCGGACGGTTTTCCAGAAGCACCTTGGTGCCGACCGAAAGTCCTTCTCTATAGTGTCTCCGAACTTCTCCCACACCCGCTGCTTTGCCTAAAGAGAACCCGACTCAACATTTCTCAGGGAGCTTTTCAGACATCCCTGTGGAGGTTGGGGGCATTGCACCTGAGTGGGCGATGTTCAAACCTCTATTGCTGAAGCTGCAGTGAGGAGCTGTGATCTCAAAGTCTTAGGTACCTCAAGGGGCGGTAACCCTCGAACACCGTGGTGGACCCCGGTGATCAGGGAAGCTGTTCTACTGAAGAAGGAGTCTTTCCGGGTTATGTTATCCGGGAGGACTGCCATGGCAGAGGCAAAGCAGCGGGTGTGGGAGAAGTTCGGAAACACTATGGAGAAGGACTTTCGGTCGGCACCAAGGTGCTTCTGGAAAACCATCCGGAACCACAGGAGGGGGAAGCGGGGAACCATCCAAGCTGTGTACAGCAAGGGTGGGACCCTGCTGACTTTGACTGAGAAGGTTATTGGGCGGTGGAAGGAGCACTTTGAGGAACTCATGAATCTGACTAACATGCCCTCTATGGTAGAGGTAGAGCTGGAAGCTGATGGGGGATCATCGTCAATTTCCCTGATGGAAGTCACTGAGGTAGTCAAACAAAGCCGCAGGGGTTGATGAGATCCGTCCAGAAATGCTGAAGGCTTTGGGTGTTGAGGGGCTGTCTTGGTTGACACGCCTCGTCAACATTGCGTGGAAGTCTGGGACAGTGCCTAGGGGGTGGCAGACCGGGGTGGTGGTTCCCCTATTTAAAAAGAGGGACCAGAGAGTGTGTGCCAACTACAGGGGTATCACACTTCTCAGCCTCCCTGGTTAAGTCTACTCCAAGGTACTGGAAAGTAGGGTTCAGCCGATAGTCGAACTTCTGATTGAAGAGGAACAATGCGGATTCCGTCCTGGTCGTGGAACAACGAACCAACTCTTCACTCTTGCAAGGATCCTGGAGGGGGCCTGGGAGTACACCCAACCAGTCTGCATGTGTTTTGTGGATCTGGAGAAGGTGTATGACCGGGTCCCCCAGGTGATACTGTGGGAGGTGCTGCGGGAGTATGGGGTGAGGGGGTCACTTCTGAGGGCCATCCAATCCCTGTACGCCCAAAGCGAGAGTTGTGTCCGGATACTCGGCAGTAAGTCGGACTCGTTCCCAGTGAATGTTGGCCTCCGCCAGGGCTGCGCTTTATCACCAATCCTGTTTGTGATATTCATGGACAGGATATCGAGGCGTAGTCGTGGATGAGAGGGGTTGCAGTTCGGTGGCCTGAGGATCTCGTCGCTGCTCTTTGCAGATGATGTGGTACTTATGGCATCATCGGTCTGTGACCTTCAGCAGTCACTGGATCGGTTCGCAGCCGAGTGTGAAGCGGTTGGGATGAGGATCAGCTCCTCAAAATCTGAGGCCATGGCTCTCTGCAGGAAACCGGGTAGGGAATGAGCCCTTACCCCAAGTGAAGGAGTTCAAGTACCTCGGGGTCTTGTTCGCGAATGAGGGCACGATGGAGCGAGAGATTGACCGGAGAATCGAAGCAGCGGGGGCGGTACTGCAATCGCTTTACTGCACCGTTGTGACGAAAAGAGAGCTGAGCCAGAAGGCAAAGCTCTCGATCTTCGTTCCTACCCTCACCACAAGTATGAATCAAGGTTTGAAATGAAGGTTTTTGAACATATTTTTTATTTCTCCTTGAAATGTCTGTCCACTTCCTGCCTCACATCTACCTCACTGCATGGAGAAAGAAAAGATGGTGCCGCAGACAATTCAATAAATGTTTGATGAAATGTGCAAACGTCTGTTTAATGGAAAATAAATTATATTAAACTCCAAATGTACACTGTATTGAAATTAAATCTGCTCCATCAGCTTAACAGCTGCTGCAGTCTGGGATCATGTGCATGTGATCAATACAGTTTCATAATTAATACTTTTCAATCTTCTCACTCAGGATTATTTCTATCCCAAATTAGTGAGAAGATTGTATTAAATGCAGTCAGGTTTAAAATGTATGTTTTTCCATGAGCATTACTGTTTTGGCAAGAATACCAGCATTAAAATGTCTAATTTGTTAATGGAGTTTGGCAAACAGATACTCAATCCGTGTGTTCCTTGGTTACCATTGGGTGTATTTTATTTTGATTTATCCCATTAAGTTATAACTTAAACAGATACCAGTATGTCTACTTTATAGACACCATACAATAATGTATTTATATATGCATATGTTTACTGAGAGAATTTATATTTGATTGTTTTTATTTAGAAGTAATTTAGAGGGTCTAATTAACCCAAAGTGTTTTGTATTGTGCAAGAAAAGAGATACACGTTGAAATTAAATTTGATTGCTTTTTTCTCCATGGTGACTAGTGCTATTTTTAGAACATGCCCTGCGGGCGACTAAGTTCCCGCAGGGCACCGCGTTGGCTACCCCTGCGTTACAGTGATGTATGTATTATGAAAAGGAGGTGGTCAATGTATTTATAAATGTTTTGATCTTTATGGGGCAAGCCTGACACCTAGGGGTAAAGATTGCAAACAACATATTAGAGGTTTACAAGCTGCAACCTTCTGTCTACTTCAAGAGAGATATATATTGTTTTAAATTGGCAATTGAGTTATATTGCCCGTACGTATAACAGTTACTAATTGTAAGTTTTACATCTGAAAAATACAGTAGGCCTATATGAGCCCATGACAAGCTACTGATAAGGAGTCTGGTAGGTAAAGGGTTAAGAAGCACAAACTCAAATAATTGGAAAAATACTTTGTTATAAAAATAAAAAAGTTGTATAAGTTAATAATAAGTTGCATGTAGCCTTTGTTTACATGTATCTTGTACAGTTCAATGTTGTCTGTAGCCTATGCTTTGTTATTAGCCTATGTTTTATTTTGTGTTATGTTTGATAGGCTACTTAAATATACGATGTTAAAATGATCATTTCGTCTATGTGATTATTCTGAAATATATATTTATGTAGGCCTATATTATATTTTTAATATGCTTTATTTGCATTTGGCACGAGTGTAACAAAAACGTGTTGCCAAAATGTATTGATGTATTAATTCATAAAATCAAGAAAATTACAGAAAATGAACAATCAAACCCTAACCTCTCCACAAAATAAAAACGTGTACCTTCCCCCCCCCCCTGCTACAATAATGTAACGGCTATATTTGTGACACAGCTACAGCGGAATTGTTGTAATTATGAATCGGGTTGCACGGACACATTTGATGTTACACACTCACCTCGGCCGGTCCAATCAGGAGACAGGTCTCCACGACGTAATTCCGGACATGTGACTAACTGACATGGAGGCCTCCATGCTTACGTCCAAACTGTAACGGCACTCACTGACACCCAGATACTTTTCTTTGTTTTCGTGTTTCTGTAGCTATGAGGTATTTGCTCCGGGTGGGGCACTCGTTTTCCCGCCTTCATGTCCGTTTATGTCACCAAAGTGTTTACAACAACAATGCACATCAACGAAGACTGGTGGTGGACCTTGGGGAGAAGTGAGTTGACTTTCCCAGCTTCCTTTCTCGAACACCTTTAAGATATGATGTTTGCTTCTTGCTAATTGTTTCTGGACCCGCTGTCAAAGTTGCTTTGGTATCCTGACTTTTACTCGAGCTTTTAATCAGACCCGGAACAAAGAACTGGGTTGTGTTGGGTACCCAGAACAAATAGTTACATACTGTATGTCACCTTACTGCATGTGCATATGTCAGTGGTTTTAGTATCTGAGACATGTTGATGTGTTGTGGTCCTGTTCTTGCAGGAAACTTGAGATCTCTACCGGGAGGTTTGCTAGATTTGCTGATGGGTCTGCTGTGGTAAAGGTACAGAACAAATGTCAACAGTTGTTGTTACACGTAGTCTCTTATCAATATTCTTTATTGCACTATATTTCCCTAACATCCCCATGTTGTAATTTCACTGAGCATATACACCATACAAAGTGTGTCCGTCCTAGATTTACATTACCTTTACATTCATAAAGCTTACGTAATTGTTTATTGTTTAACCCACTTCCTCAGGCAACATTTGTTTGTGATGGTTTGGTTAAACAAATTAATTTATGAATATGCACTGTCAATTTTAGGTAATAATGCAGAACCGACACTGAGGCTGTTATTAGTGATATTGTGTTTTACTGTTGTATATTGTCTAATAAATTGTCTGTTAATCAAATTAACACAATCCAGTCGCCACATAATATGGGAATGTGGGGTGTCAGTTAGCCCACTTTACCCAATTAGGTATTTATTTATTTATTTTAATATGTGTATATATCATTTATATTTTTGGTAACCTCTTTCTCTTTTTTTATTTTTAAGCTGGGAGAAACCTCTGTGATGGTGACTGCCGTGAGCAAAACCAAACCATCTCCGTCTCAGTTCATGCCTCTTGTGGTACGTTCTCTAACATTACAGTAACGTTCCCGACCTGTTTTGAGACTGTGACTGCGTAGAGTTTGTCGTTCTCGCTCAGTCTTGTTTTATATTTATAATGTAAATGGATTTGGTAGATGGAAAGTGTTATCCAGCTTGTCACCATTAGTCGTTTTTGACTAGAAACTAGAAAGATGACCTTATGAGACGGGTGACGTTAGTATATGTCCTCTTTGATTGACAGGTGGACTACAGACAGAAAGCAGCTGCTGCAGGTCGAATCCCCACGAACCATTTGAGGCGAGAGCTGGGCATCACGGACAATGAGATCCTCACCAGCAGACTCGTGGGTGAGTTGATAAGAATGTTGTTTATGTGTATTTCTTATATGTGTGCTGATGTTGTACTTAGACTAACAGTTCCTCATGTTTGTGTTGCTCAGACAGATCGATTCGACCGCTGTTCCCTTCTGGTTACTTCTATGATACTCAGGTCAGTACAGTTTGAAGTTGTTCATCGTTATAGTGTTGCTCTTATCTCCTTTTGAACAAAGATGATACTGAAGGAATACTTCACCCACAAAATGATCATGTGTATGTCAATTACTCTCCCTGTGTTCCCTTGAATTTGTAAAAAGAAAACGTTTGCATGTGTTTGTTCTTGTGTCCTGAAGATCCTTTGCAACCTACTGGCAGTTGATGGTGTCAACGATCCAGATGTTCTGGCTATTAATGCAGGTGAGTTACGTCTCAGCGTCCATGTTTTCCACTGAGCTTTGTTTTTCAGATCATTAGCTAAAACAATGTTTTCTTTTGTTAAAGCTTCCGCTGCTCTTGCCCTGTCTGACATCCCCTGGAATGGACCCATAGGTGAGGAACACACTACAGATGTACGCCTATTCACACATATTTTGATTTATTGACCTTAAATTCTGGTTTTCACTCGTCTGTTCCATTTCTATTCCTGGGAAATTGACTAATTGTACGTCTAAAACTAGCTTGGGACTTTTGTTTCTTCAGGGGCTGTGCGTGTGGGCATGGTGGATGGACAGATGCTGATCAACCCCACAAGGGCAGAGATGACTTCCAGCAGTCTTAACCTGATTGTGGCCGGAGCCCCCAGCAGTCAAGTGGGTAAGTTGGCAAACACTATAAAACCCACTGGAGAAGCTCAGACGTTTGTTTACTAAAAACAACTTTAAAGACCAGCGATGACGCAGTCATTTAGTATTACCGTAGTACTTTTGTATGAACATGTCATAATGCTATAAACTAACAGCTGCTTATTAATCAGTTGCAAATCGTTATTACGACACCATAAAGGGAAAATGTTTCACTCCAGATTTTATTTAAACTGATTTGAAAGTGACATTTTATTTCAGTTTGACAAGTTCTTACTTTATTTACTTTGCTTCATGGTCAGCTGTGTAGCAGAGCATCTCACAACTCTTCCTTTAATGTGTCTGCCAGTGATGATTGAGGCGTCGGCTGAGAACGTGCTGCAGCAGGACTTTTGCCATGCAGTCAAGGTGGGAGTCAAACACACCCAGCAGATCATACTAGCCATCCAGCAGCTGGTGCGAGAACAGAAGGTCACCAAGCGCACCCCCGCCAAGATCTTCTCAGCCCCGACTATTGTGGTGGAGCATGTTCGGCAGTAAGACCAATGATGTTCCAGATAAATATCTATATTTAGAATTCATTTACAGAATGATAATTCCATGTCGATGTTTTCAAACGATGATATATATATATATATATATATATATATATATATATATATATATACTACAAAGCGGTGATTTTACTTTAGATGTGAGTAATGTTTTGTTTTTCCTTTCCTTCCCTGCAGATTAGCCTCACATAAGATTTACGCTGTTTTCACCGATTACACTCACGATAAGGTAAAGTCTGACGTCCGTGCCCCAGATGTTCTTTTACCATCTTACTGAGCATTCAGTTTGTTTTGTAAACTAAAGCAGCTCGTTGATTCTCTTCTCTGTGATATGACTGGTTTATGGTATTTCAATAATCTCATCTTGTTTTAGATTTCAAGAGATGAAGCCATCAACAAAGTCCGACTAGAAACTGAAGAGAACGTTAAAGGTAAGTTCATTTTCAGTGTTTCTGCAAAGCATTTTAAGTTAGACGTTTCAAACACTGTTGCAACCCCCCTTCACACAATAAGATGTTTATATTTATTACATTTCTATTCAGTCGGGTCCGTGTATGTGTCTTCATATCTGCCAGCTGAACAGTGTGAATGATGTCTCCCATGTGTAGAACGATTCCCTGAGGCGGAGCCCTTTGAAGTCATTGAATCCTTCAACACTGTGAGCAAAGAAGTCTTCCGCAATTTAGTGCTTAATGAGTACAAGAGGTGAGCACAGCCCGTGTGTGTGTGTGTGTGTGTGTGTGTGTGTGTGTGTGTGTGTGTGTGTGTGTGTGTGTGTGTGTGTGTGTGTGTGTGTGTGTGTGTGTGTGTGTGTGTGTGTGTGTGTGTGTGTGTGTGTGTGTGTACATTCTTACGACACGTTATTTGTAACTGGAGATTAAATAAATAGTCTACATGTTGTAGATGTGACGGGAGGGAGTTGACTGCTCTAAGGAACATTTCTTGCGATGTGGACCTCTTCAAACCGCTGCACGGCTCGGCTCTGTTCCAGAGAGGACAAACACAGGTCGGTACAGAGCAGGAAGGTCCACAGGAGCTGAATTGGAAAGATACAGTGACCAGTGAGGCTCTTGAAAAGACGCTCTAGTCTTTAGTCCTCGTCTTTCTTTGTTTTTTATACAGGTGCTCTGCAGTGTCACGTTTGATTCCCTGGAATCCAGTATCAAAGCAGATATTATCACCACAGCTTTAAGGTAAAGATATTTTAATCTCATTTTAATCCATAACACCACATATTCCCACTATTATCAGGACAGTTCAGCCCTTACTTTCCAAGAACAATACACATCTGTCCATATCTGAATGTCATCACACAGGGTTTTGTCCTGTGTGGCAACTTACCCACGCAGACTAAAAGAAAGTATTTGAAAAGACCATTTAACCCCATATCTTCCTTCATTTCCTGTTTGCAGCGGCGTCAAATCCAAAAACTTCATGCTTCATTATGAGGTGAGTACAAATTAAAATGTCAGTCACAGATTATTATGATTTGATTGTTTTCACGGTGAATTTGAATCAACATCGCCTTTTTAATTTCAGTTCCCTCCATATGCAACTAATGAGATTGGAAAGATGGGAGGCAGCAACAGGAGAGAGCTTGGACATGGTTTGTGTTTACAGCTTCTTGTATTCAGTGTCTGCAAAGACTGTGTGTGTGTGTGTGTGTGTGTGTGTGTGTGTGTGTGTGTGTGTGTGTGTGTGTGTGTGTGTGTGTTCATGTTATGTTCATGTGTGTGTATTCTCAGGGGCTCTGGCTGAGAAAGCTCTGAGATCAATCATTCCTAAAGACTTCCCGTTCACTATCCGGGTCACAGCTGAGGTGCTGGAGTCAAATGGTGAGTGTGGTGTGACACCGTTTTTAAAGTGTAACAAATCCACACAAAATGAGTTCATTGTCTGGCAGGGTTTCTCACACAGGAACATAATAATAATAATAACACAACCTCTGTATCTCCTCAGGATCCTCCTCAATGGCTTCAGCATGTGGAGGCAGCCTTGCTCTCATGGACGCAGGTGGGAACACATGAATTAGCTCTTTTACTCTTGATAACCTTTATTGTGAAATGTTGTGATACTATGTAGCAAATATGTCCCTGTGTCTCCCAGGTGTGCCCATCTCCTCTGCTGTGGCAGGTGTAGCAGTCGGCCTCATCTCCAAGCCCAACCCAGAGAAACCCACTGAGATCCAAGACTACAGACTACTAACGGATATTCTGGTACACGCAGTGCAACTGTAGCTAATGCGTGACCAACCGTTTACAACAACCAAGTGGACGAAACAGGAGTCGTATGTTGAATATGAACTCTTTTGTTTCTTTAAAACAGGGGATAGAGGATTACCTCGGAGACATGGACTTCAAATTGGCAGGAACAAGCAAGGGCATCACCGCTTTACAGGTACTGCCCATTTCCTGTGCTGTGTGAAGATAATTATTAAATAAGACACCTGTCATAAATACATAACGTTTATTAGTTACTATAGGACACGAGGGTCTAAGGATAACGATTATAGATTAGATCTAAATGCTTCTTTATGTTTCGCCCTATGGTCGATATTTCACACTTCTTGCTGTAACCTCCAGGTGGACATGAAGATCCCAGGTTTGCCTCTGAAGGTGGTCATGGAGGCGATCCAACAGGCCACAGGTAAGAAACTGTGAAGCACTAAAGATTTGAAGTGTGAACGTATTTTCGGTGGCTTGATGGCGTTTGTTTCAATCTCATCGTATTCCAGTGGCGAAGAGGGAAATCTTGAGTATCATGAACAAATGTACGGCGAAACCAAGAGAGACGAGGAAAGCGAACGGACCTGTTGTCGGTAAGTTCTGTCTTTGAACATTCGACAGGAAGATGGACAAACGTTTAGGTGCAGATGGGATTAAAGTCTGCTGTGAAAGGTTTGATGATATAACGACTAGTTGAGTTGGATAAGTAGGGACGACAGCTGGAGGTCAGGGCTCGGGAAGACGCTCAGTGTTGCCGTGTTCTGGCAGCTGATGTGTGTGAGTTTTAATCTGTCTCCAGAAAATGTCCGGGTGCCTGTTTCCAGACGAGCACACTTTGTTGGTCCGGGCGGCTACAACCTCCGCAGGCTACAAGCTCAAACAGGTAACGAGTAATCTAACATTCATATTAACCTGAATCGGAACATGACATCTTTGTTACACAATTCAGATCCTGTATGTTCGCTTGGTTTTTCTTCTTGAGGTGTGACAATAAGTCAGGTGGACGAGGAGACTTTCTCTGTGTTCGCTCCAACACCAGGAGCCATGAACGAAGCCCAAGAATTCATCAGCGACATCTGCAAAGATGATGTGAGTCTTACACAAAAGAGTGCCATTGATCTGAACATGAGGCTGGTTGA
Source organism: Cottoperca gobio (assembly GCF_900634415.1). Classification (NCBI taxonomy): domain Eukaryota; kingdom Metazoa; phylum Chordata; class Actinopteri; order Perciformes; family Bovichtidae; genus Cottoperca; species Cottoperca gobio. Next base: position 19,530,258 of record NC_041369.1, on the reverse strand, counting down.
TGTGTGTGTGTGTGTGTGTAAGTTAACGTACTGTACGTGCATGAACACGTGTGTGTATTTGTTTTGCGTTGCAGCAAGAACAGCAGCTGGAGTTTGGCGCTATCTACACTGCCACCATCATTGAGATAAGGTAAAGCAATACGATGGTTTCTGTAAGGCAGTATCTGATGCCAGTCAGTGTGTTCAAACAGCTGATACAGACTTCACCTGCTCTGCTTCAGGGACATTGGTGTGATGGTGAAACTTTATCCCAACATGAGTGCTGTCCTGCTGCACAACTCACAACTGGACCACAAACGGGTCAGTGAACTCTTCTCCGCATGCTGTTGGTCTCTGTGTTTCTGTGAGTGTCACGACTTACAGGTGATTTCTTTGTATCTTCCACTTTTAGATCCGACATCCTAGTGCTCTGGGTTTAGAGGTGGGGCAGGAGATACAGGTACGTGTCAATGACTACATGCTGTGTTGTCAAGAGTAGCCTCCTGTGTTCTGGGCTTATTGTCTCTGACTGGACTTATGTGCTAACAGGTCAAATACTTTGGACGGGACCCAACAGACGGCAGAATGAGACTTTCTCGGAAGGTGCTCCAGTCTCCTGCTGCAACTGTCGTCAAGACAATGAGTGAGAAACAGAGCATCTCCATGGACCCGAGCAACAGCCAGACGACCGCCACCGATTTGTGACTCCCCAACACGATGGCTAGCGTCTGGCTAACGGAGTAGTAGATCGTCACAAACTGAACCGAGTGCCGTGCATAAAGAGTTTCACCCTGCTGTTGCGCAGGTGATGAAACTGCACTGGTGTGAACTACGGCGTCCTGCAGTCATCGCGCTTCAGTTGATCTGCACAAACTGAGAAGAACGCTTGGATAATAACGAGACGCACGTTTTCAAGAATTATAAATCTGTTGTTATTTACAAGCTTCTTCTTCTGTGGTGTCTTGTTTTCAGATTTGCCACCTCAGCTAGCATTGACAGCATCGCGCAGGAAGAGGGTGTTCTTTCAGTTTCTCCCAACAGACAACAGAACAAGAGGTCAATACAACCAATCTGTATACTCCAGGTTGTAGAATATAAAACACGGGTTACACGATAGGATGAAGAAGAAGAAAATGCAATATAATCAAACTGGATAATACATTTATTAAAGAATGAATAATTAAATATATAATAAATTGATCTGAATGTTGTTCTGCGTCAGTTCTGGCAGTGGTCCACACCATTTAGTTTGAAGGCATTAATCTGGAGCACACCTTGGCTCAAATGGGGAAGTACACAAGGGCTTCGTCGCCAATTGTTCTGTCCATGAAGACGACTGCTTGATGCGTGGGGTTCAGCCTCGGTTTGCCACACACGCAGGCTGCACAGCCCTGAGGCTCAGGAAAGTGGGAAATACCGATGTCAGGAGCTGCTGTCTGGATCTGGTCCCCCGCTGGTGCTTTATGTGATAGACTGTAGACTTGCTGTTGCAATTATATGTAAAGCTCTCAACCCTAACCTTGTTTCGGCAATATGCACCAAACTAAGATGTAATCTCCATGGGGTGACTATTGAGACAATTTTAATACAATTAATTACACATACACTCTTCCATTTAGCATATGTTGTGAACAGGAAACAATTTCCTGATTCATTCAAAGAACAGGCCCCTCTACTGTCCAATACTGCATGGAGTAACAGTTGTATAAGAAAGGGAAAGTTCAGCACTTACTGTACTGCAGCGTGGAGGTTTTTTTTATTTTGGGATGCTCAATATCTGAACTAATAAACTGAGGTGGTATTTAAATCCTTTGTGTCTGTTTGGCTTACTGGCAAGTGATGGAAAACATGAATGTCAAGCTCTCTGGTCCTATGTGTTTAGAAATTCATAAAAAAATAATGTGAAGAACTTTTTTTTCAGCAAGAAAGGTTATGGCCGACACTTAATCGAGTCACTTTTATTTATATAAATATTTGACATTTCGGTTTATTTAATATTACAGTTTTAAAAAAAATGTTTTTATGTTGCTTGCCTTTTTTTTACTTTCTCTTACTATGTTTATTAAGTTAAGTTAATTAAGTTATTTACTGTCATGTGCACAATAATTACAGAGAAGCAGTCATTGTCAGCGAACATCTTGGTGCTCTATCTCTCTATCTACAGAGATGTAAACAGCTGTTGAACAGTAAGTAAACATATGTACAGTACAGTGACAGCATATTCCTTATGTTTGTAGCCTATGTGAAAATAAATTACCTGATTCCGCTTCATCCGTCTACATAAAGTCGTCTCCATGTAATTGAGCTGCAGTTACCTTTCTTGCCGCTAGGTGGCGCTTCAGCATTGTGGCGCTGCGGCTCTGCCATTGGACGACGCCGCTCGGAGGAGGAGATCCCGCGGCAGTTAGCCCTTGATTGACGTCGAAGAAGAAAAAGAACACAAGATCGGATTACAAGATGGCGGTCTGTGGACGTTAGCAAGAAGGCCGTTAGAGTTGTTGTGTTCTCTGTGAATTTTACTGTTTGATAAGAGGCCTCCCGTTGAGTTGTTTCACATCGGGGACGTAATATGTTTATGAAATAGCTACTGATACGTTTCACTGCTATTGTGAACTTCACTTAGACGTGCATGTTTTATAACATGCGGGTGGAAACAAAGTTAACAGGTCGAGGGTAGGAAAACACCAGACGGGGTGAGGTGATAGCTTGTTAGCAGCCTGCTAGCCTGCTAGCTCCGACTCGGTTAACCATGTCGGACACTCGGCGGCGAGTGAAAGTATATACGCTAAATGAAGACCGACAGTGGGACGATCGGGGTACCGGACACGTTTCGTCTACGTTTGTTGAACGGCTGAAGGGAATATCGTTATTAGTTCGGGCCGAATCAGACGGTAAGTTCCTAGTTAGCTTAGCCGCATTGACGTTACGTTGGCTAGCGTTAGCACGCTAACTTCTTGTTGTTCGGACAGAATTGGCCACTATGTGTACCTGATTAACTTATAAGGATTGCTTATTTGAATTTGCTACAGCGTTTGGAGACAATTGTTTCTAACTGTTGGAACAACCAGTATCAGCACTGTCCCAAGATAAAAGGCAATAATTTATTAAATAGCTGCTGCTAGCAAGCTCGTTGGTTTAGCAGGCGACGTGATCTCAGTAGCATGGGGGGGCCTTCAAAGTCTAGTCTTAAATGTACAAACTTGCTATTGCTCAGGATAGTAAACCATTATGGGTCCATTCACAGATCACCCCAAAAAATGAATCTCATTTGAATAGGCTAGCGATAATTTAAGTCCTTCTGTTGTTAGTTTCAACTTTGTATTTTTTGCAAAATTGTTTTATTCTGCCTTTCACATTGTCTGCCAAGCGTCAAATGCCCTCTGACCATAAAACAGATCAATTTTCCGTAACCTTCGAGAATAGGTTACATTATCACGTGGTAATCTTTGTTGTGATCATTCGCACTAGCTCGGAAATTAAGTTACCCAAGTATTTGTGTTTTAGGATCTCTACTATTGGAGTCGAAGATAAGCCCGAATACTGCATATCAGAAACAACAGGTAAGAATAGATCCTCTCGAGTCTTGATCAGCTACAAAAGGCATGCATACCTCAGTATTTTCACAATTAAAGTGTGAAACTTATCATTTCAATATGAGACTTGTTGCTGGACAATTACTGCTACAATGATGCAGTGCAGACAATGACAAGTCAGTATCTGGTCTGAGTGTAAACCTGGAAACAAGCGATAGACAGATCACATCATTAGTATTTACAATACCAGTTAACATGGTTTGAGATAATAGATCTGATTGTAGACAAAGTCATTGTATGCATCATTTTAAAGGATGAGAAAAGACATGAAAGTGATTGTATGCAATGTGTGACTTCTCACTCTTTTTGAAGCGTGTTTTGCGAATGTGAGCGTATGCAACTATGTTTGAGTGTGTCCTGTGAATATGATAAGCATTTCTTTGTAAACAGTTTGATGTTTCTTTCTCTTCCTGCCAGGACACACTCATAGTCTGGTCGGAAGCAGATAATTATGACCTTGCCCTAAGTTTCCAGGAAAAGGCGGGCTGCGACGAGATATGGGAGAAGATTTGCCAGGTAAAGTCAGCTCATTTCTTTCACGTTTTGTGCATTCTTTTAAAACATTAGTTTACCGGAGAGTACTCTTCTGGTACTGATATTTAAGTGACACTACCACAAAAAGCAGGAGGCAGTACATTGATACATGCAGTTTAATTCTTCAATTCATATCTACCAACTATTTATTGCCCAGGTTCAAGGCAAGGACCCTGCCCTGGACATCACCCAGGACCCCATTGATGAGTCGGAAGAGGAGCGCTTCGAGGAGATTCCAGAAACAAGCCACCTGGTGGAGCTCCCCCCTTGTGAGCTAAGCCGACTGGAGGAGATCGCTGACCTGGTTACCTCTGTCCTGTCTTCGCCCATCCGGAGGGAAAAACTCGCCCTGGCTCTGATGAGCGAAGGCTACATCAAGAAACTCCTGGGTCTCTTCAGAGTATGTGAGGACCTGGACAACAGGGAAGGTCTACATCACCTCTATGAGATTGTCCGGGGTGTCTTGTTCCTCAACAAAGCGGCCCTCTTTGAGGTGATGTTCTCTGATGACTCTATCATGGATGTGGTGGGGTGCCTTGAGTATGACCCAGCGCTTGTTCAGCCTAAACGGCACCGGGAATTCTTGACCAAGACAGCAAAGTTTAAGGAGGTGATCCCTATCACAGACTCGGAGCTGCGGCAGAAGATCCACCAGACCTACCGGGTGCAGTACATCCAGGACATCATCCTGCCCACGCCCTCTGTTTTTGAGGAGAACTTCCTGTCTACACTCACCTCATTCATCTTCTTCAACAAGGTGGAGATTGTCAGTATGTTGCAGGTAATAATCCAAACCAGGTAATTTATACTATTCTCTAACAAACACCATTTATCAATAAGCTATTCTCTAATGTCGCCAGTTGAACGTGTTGCAGTTGAACATTTCTGCATGCACAGTGTTTTCCTAAATGTATAATCAGTTGCCACTGATTGATTGAAATTAGTTTGCAAGGTGCAAGAGAACCTGCCCTCCCTGTGGTTACAAACAAAATCATATCTCATACTTTATGATAAAGGAATACCTGAATTTCCATAGACATGCTGTCATCGTTTCTGTAGAAAGATGTGTTTGTACATTAAGTTTCGTAATGTGCCGATTTTAAAATATAGAATAATGGAAAGAATAGTTGAAAGCGAATAAATTAAAGTGGATTTGAACATGGATCTTATAGGAGGCAAGTATTTATTTAAACAGGAACCATGCGATACTTTTTATGATGTAAATGATGTTTACATCATGAAAATTATCCATTTATTTATTTTTTTATATATTATTCATTCATTCATTCATTCATTCAAATGTTCAGTATCCACATGATGTATTTTAGGGCTAATGCGTGGCTGTCTATAAGAATCATGGGCTGTCTGTGTTGTTGGAATAGCTCACTTTCTTTATTGTTGTTAGTGCAAAACTTGAATACAAACAAACTATCCAGGATTCAGTTTTGTGTTCCTCTTTTGTTCATCTTTGTATTTGATTTCTTAACACCTGTTTTTCTTGTTCCACAGGAGGACGAGAAGTTCCTAACGGAGGTCTTTGCACAGCTCACAGATGAAGCCACAGAGGACAGTAAAAGGAGAGAGCTCGTAAGTGATGTCTGCTTTCATTTCTGTGCTCAGTATTGCTGTTCTTGTTATATCGATTGATTCTGTCTGTCATGCCATTTCTTTTGCAAGAGTTAAACATTCACTGACCGTTTTCTGTAATGATTTAGTTGTGAATGACCTCTTGTGTATTGTCTTGTAATCCAACAGCTGTGGTAACATTATTCATTCGATAGTGTAGGCGCTCACTGAGTGAAAAAGGAAATAATTCATTCTATTGGTCAGTGCCGTCATTAACTCTTTTGAAAAGTTTCTCACCCAGAAATACATTCTCCCACTGCTGTACAATATCACAAATGAAACGATGCTTGGAGAAAACATTTTTGTCAATGACCTTTTACTGTTTGCTTTAATCTGTCAAATTCTGATCAACTGTTCCGTCTTTTTGTTTTTCTCTGCTCAGGTGAACTTTGTCAAGGAATTCTGTGCTTTTTCACAAACGTTGCAGCCACAAAACAGGGATGCTTTCTTCAAAACTCTGGCAAATCTAGGCATTTTACCTGCTCTTGAAATAGTGATGGTATGTAGTCATGTGTAATTGATGGATGATTGTATTTACTGTTTTATTCCAGGGGCACGGCAGACACTAATGTCTACTGCACATATCCCACAGGGACAATAAAGCCTTTCTTATCTTATGTTCTGGGCGTGGCATGAATGTACATATGTAAGTTGCAGTGAATACAACAGTTCCTTGGTTTAACATACTCCACATTTGTTTTGTTTTTGCCTACGAACGATCAAACTGGGGAAACACAGTGTTGAATTCTCTCTCTTGTTCTGGTCTTGACTCTGTATTTTTCTCCTGTTCAGGGAATGGATGACCTGCAGGTTAGGGCAGCTGCTACAGACATTTTCTCTTACCTGGTGGAATTCAGCCCCTCCATGGTCAGGGAGTTTGTCATGCAGGAACCACAGCAGACAGACGACGTAAGCATCTAAACATCACTTTCAACAAGCGTGCTTGCACTTCTTAGATGGCAGGGAATTGTTTAGTTCAGCACAGGATTGCATTTGTAAAGCTGTTTGATACTTGTATCAAATGTTTTAATACGTAGTGATGTACAAACATACCCTCGACAGTATTTCCCTGATACATGTTTTTTGTATCTCTGTGCTGCATCAATTTTACAAACAATATTCATGTGCACAAATAAGTGCACATGGCAAACGCCTCCTCCTGAGCACTTAGTAATTGAGGTGAACTTTAAATATCAAATGAGCTTTTTAAATCCTGTGCGATTGTGAGCACCTTTGCTTTTCTCGAGGCTTTGACCTATAAAATATAAAATGTAAAATAAAAAAGTGGTTGGACGAGAGGCCTACATCGTTGGACCAAAACTTCATCTCATACTGTGTGTTTTCTTTTGTTTACAGGATGTCCTGCTGATAAACGTTGTGATCAAGCAGATGATTTGTGACTCTGACCCAGAGTTGGGAGGGGCTGTCCAGCTCATGGGTCTGCTCAGGACGCTCATTGACCCTGAGAACATGCTTGCTTCCACCAACGTAAGCAGAACCAACACACCAAGAATGGTATTGGTGACCATCTATAAAATTGCCTATTCATAGCCAGGATCATATCATATCTTACATTTTATTTTATTATTATGTTGCCCCCAGACACATTGCAAACCTTTTTACTTCGTCCAACGCTAGAACATCAACAGTCTTCTTGTCGTCTGTTTCCTTTTAGAAAACTGAGAAGACAGAATTTCTGAGTTTCTTCTACAAGTACTGCATGCATGTCCTTACTGCTCCTCTGCTGGCCAACACTGCACATGACAAAATCTCAAAAGGTGAGCTGGGGACGGAGGCTTCATAAGCTGATATGATTCAGACTGTAAGATCAACAGAATTTGATTGATTATATTGTGTCATGGCCTTTTAGATCTGCAGGAGGGATCCGCTAAGATCACCCCGGTCTGTCCAGGTGGGTGTTATATGACTCGACCTCAAAATCATGTCATAGTTTACTGGAAAATCTTAGTCTTGGATTTTCCTCTTTCACCAGTCCCCGCCAGAAACGGGTGAAACGTGACAAAATACCTTTTCTACATCATGAACCGTTAAAATAACATGCAATACATACTTCTGTATTCTAGGATTGCGCACACATGCTTTTAAATTGAATAATAATAAAAATGTGTGGGCTTGAGTTTGGAAAAATAGCTGTAAGGTATAGTCTGCAGCTTTGAAAATGTTGCATTGCTTATTCGCTTTTTTATTTTTTTTAACTTTGTGTAGACAACTTCCAGACAGCTCAGCTGCTGGCACTGATCCTGGAGCTCCTGACCTTCTGTGTTGAACACCACACCTATCACATCAAGACCTACATCATGAACAAAGACCTGCTCAGGAGAGTGCTGGTGCTCATGAACTCGAAACACACCTTCCTTGCTCTTTGTAAGTTCACACACACACACACACACACACACACACACACACACACACACACACACCTTCCTTTGTTCCTGTGCGTCCCAGCTCACACCAGTGAAGACGCCCGCAAAAGCAAACCGCTTAATCTTTACTAAGTTGTTGTCTGTTTTTTTCCAAGGCGCCCTGCGTTTCATGCGCAGGATCATTGGTTTGAAGGACGAGTACTACAACCGCTACATCATCAAAGGGAACCTGTTTGAGCCCGTCATTAATGCCCTGCTGGACAACGGCACCCGATACAACCTCCTCAACTCAGCCATCATAGAGCTCTTTGAGTTCATTAAAGTGGTGCGTATCCACACAAAACATGCCTTAATGAAAAATGTTCCTTAGTATAGTGGCACTCGAAGGGGATTGCCTGTTATTTTCCACCATTTTTTCTCTTTCCAGGAGGACGTCAAGTCTCTCATAGCTCACATTGTGGATAACTTCTACAAAGCACTTGAATCCATTGAGTATGTCCAGACTTTCAAGGGCCTGAAGGGCCGGTACGAGCAGGAGAAAGACCGGCAGAGTCAGAGACTCAACAGGTCAGTAGACTAGTAGTAATGTTATTGTGCATATTCCCAGTTCCCCTTGCTACCCCGTACGTGAAGGTAGATAATCGTACTTCATGAAGAAAATGTTTCCCTGTAGATATCGCAGAGATGCACGGTCGTTGGACGAGGATGAGGAGTTGTGGTTCAATGACGACGATGATGATGACGAAGGAGAGGCTGTGGAGAAGAGCCGAATGGAGGACGACTTCTCTGACAGCTACGGCAAGTACATGGAAGCCAAAAAAGGTAAGCTGCTCTGGTATTGCTCCATGTCTCGGTTCCCCCCCCCCCAGATTGCAACAGCCCTTCGAAGTTTGATGTTTAAAGTCTCTGTTACTGCAGGAGCTGCCAACGGAGCTAATGGTGCCAACAATAACGGGAAAGCTGCTGTAATCCCACCTGCCTCGCCGTCCGTCACTCCAAACAACAGTTCAACTTCCTCCGTCAAAACAGTCGCTCTTCCAGCCACACCAGTAGTGAAGGTATTGACAAATGTGTTTCTCCCTCGTGTGCAAATGAGAAGTAATTCTGATGAGACGAGAAGCAGCTGCTGAGAAACCGTAAAGATTTAGATCCTTGTGCTTATTACTATGTGGGCATTGTTTTTCAATCTTCCTGTTGTCTCTCGTCCTGTTTCTCTTAGACCGCTCTGGTTGGTTTGGTGGATTACCCTGATGATGAAGATGAGGAAGAAGAAGAGGAGGAGGAAGAGCAGAGTCCAAGGAAGCGGCCCCGCCTGAGCTCTTAAGGCTAATTGTCCTCTGTTTGGTCGTAGTGGACGGACTCTGAGTCCCTCCCATCCTCCCTCCTCTGGTCGTCTCATTGGTCCTTGGCCTGCCTGCGCCACCTGTCAGTCTCACTGAGCAGACGGGGAAAGACGAGCTCCCACCTCACCCAGTCCTTTCTGATCTCTGCTCCTCCTTTCTCCTCCGTGGAAGGAGATGGAGAGCTTCTCTTTTTGGAAAGAAAGACAAATCGGTCTGTTCCTTCAGCCTGTTGATTTTACCTCTTCCTTTTACCAACAGCCTCCTCGAGGAGATCCCAAAACTTATTGACGCTTTTCAAACTCATCCCTCCTCTCTTCCATAACTCTCCTGCTCCCCCAGTTTTGACCTCCTCCTCCTGAACAACTTTCTCCTCCTCATCCACCATCCTACGTACTGACCAGAGAGGCTGCGGTGGAAGTAACGGTGCCAAGGCGGTTTCCAACTCTGCTCTGTTGCTATAGCAACAGGAGCGAGGAAGCTGCGGTACTACAGCAACCCCACAGGAACCCTCACATGTCCTCAATTTGAACTCTCCCTTCCATCCTTCTCGAACCTGAACCAATGAGCTCCAGAGACAGAGGACGCAGAACACAACCAGCCAGTGTATGAACTGTTCAGCGGGCCAGTCAGGCTAGCAGGACTAGCCGTCATAGTTATAGAAAGCTTGACTGGCTGAAGCAGTGTATGCAGCCCTGCCACAGAGCTGATGAATTTTGTCGGGGATAGCAGGATCTAGGCAACATAGAAGAAGGAAATGACACGTTGAGAGACGAGGGAGGTCACAAATGACAAAATGTACCAGGATGAAAACTCAGCAGTAATGAGGCTTAGATCCAGAGGAGCACGACTCAATCCTACAAAAGCCATGGCGTCAGTTTGGCCAAGGCACATACAAAACACACGACGACGTCTCACACACACACACACACACACACAGACACACAGACACACACACAGACACACACACACACACAGGACTGCGTTAGCCAGAAATCCTGTATTTCATGACTTTGTTAAAAAGTACTGTACAGATGTTTTTTTTCTTTCTTTTTAATCATTTTTCCCTGATCTGATTTTCAAAGGGGAGAGAGATACCTACCGACCTGTGTATTTTTGTTGTTGTTGCACAAAAGGTGGGGTCACTGTTCACCCTTTCAGTCCAGTTTATTTGATTCAATGTAAAATGCAGAGAAGTTGCAAATGCTGGTTTTAAAAACGTATTAAAACTGCAGTAAAGTCATTTTTGCAGCCAATATTTTGAGGATGTCTGGAGTTTTGTATTTTAGTGGATTTAAGAATTTAGTGGCCTCATTATGATGCACACAAAGCCCAGTTTTTTTTGTTTTAACTGGGTGATGACCTGAGCTGTCGGTGTGCTTAGAGTAGATTTAGTGCACACTCTTGTTTCAGGAGGTTGGAGACTTGGCACCCTTCTCTCAGACAGATCTCAGGTTCAGAGTTCAACTTGCATCAGACACAAAAAGCTACCCACCACGTCTGTGCACTGCAACACTGCTAGCTGGTGAAACATCTTGCATTTATTACTGAATGAAGAATGATTTTAGAGAGCTACAATGGGCTTTTATCCCGGTTTTAATGTCCAGAATGTGACCTAAAAACAACTCTGCAGATCGGAAATAAGTTGTTTTAATACCGTTTAATTCAAACTCCGTGATTTGGATGAGCTGTTTTTATTAGTTATGATAAAAATGATTTAACCCAAGAGTTGCAGTGCAGTTTTAGAATCAAACCGTGTTTAAGTGGAGTATTTCTGACGAGGACACACAGATTTGACAAGTCAATGAGACATTTTATTGTCTGTTTGAAACATTTCCCGTGTTGCATCTTCTCTCCTGGTGTCACCACAAGCACACTGAGGCAGAGGGAGGGAATCTAAATTTGCTTAAAATGCCAGATCACACAGAATTCAGTCTAGAACGTCTGAGCCATGAGCAGCAGGGTAGGAGCTCAAGTAAAATTATTGCCAATGTGCTTTTCAGGAGTTCAGCAGTACATGAACCGCCAATTGTCTTTCCTCCTGTCTGTTAGCGTCACCCAACAATGACTGTTTTTGCTCGCCCTTGATGAATTTGTACCAAGTGCATTTACTACCACTATTCATTCTTAACATTTGTATGAATTTATTTGATAAGTTTTGAAATTAAATGTGACCCTGACATTGAACTTGTGAATCTAGCTTTGTTTTAATAGTTTACCGATTTGGCAATTATTAATTTCTAACAGATTCTGAATAATCCTTTTGGGTCTAGATGGTTGTATTTAGATCAAATCTCCCAAACGGCAATTTTAGGTATAAGAAATGGACTTAGTGGAATATAATTTGTGCAAATGGTAGAGCAATTATTCAACAGTGTTTTTTGGCATATTTGTGTAGCAGGAAAATTATTCATGCACAGTATTCTGTACTCGGCAAGATGTTCCAAAATACAACTGAGAACATACAGTAACACACACATGGACCAAAGATGATTGAGACAAGCTACCAACTGATCACAAAGTACTGATCAACTGACACGTTTTTATACACACACAGTCGGAGTCGAGCTTGTTTCTATAAAATGTGATTTATTAAACGGCGTACATGAAATACTGGACTCCTCGTGGAAAGCGACACACTGTTCTCTTGGCCCCCCCTTCGTGGTCACGTGACAGTGTTCATCTTAACGACTTCCACGGTGCTCTTTGACTAAGACGAGCGGCTACAGTGTTATCGGCTGCGTGATGCAGCAGCCGACTGGGAACACTTAAGACGAGACTGTACACTTCTGCTAGCTAACGTTACCTTCACCTCAACATTAAAGCTCTCGGACACAAACTCCGGGCCAGCGGTGCCTGACGTTGAGTTTCACACTTTACGACCTTTTTGACGTCGACAAAGAAACGAGCCCAGAGTTGTGTCCAAAAATCGCTCCCGAAATCAATGTGAGTTCTGAATCATGATGTTGCATTTTTGCATTGCCAGTGTAGTGTTGCATAATAAACATTTACACTATCGATAGAGAAGCACTGCTTTGTAAGATTGAAGTAGTGTACATGCTATGTGCACATTTTATATAGACCATAAATTATGCATTAAGAATTCGGACTCTCCAGAATGTCATTAAAATGAATGTGGTGCAGCCAGTGAGCGCCCAGGTGTGTCCAGTGTATATTATTGCCTCACTGGTCTGTGTTTTTCAGTTTCCCTGAACTTGCTCAGTCAAACACATGCTAGAATACGTGGGTGTGCTCATGTGAGTGGAGACTGCCAAATACTGGTACATCCAAAATATAAAATAATATTCATATTCTGCCTCTGAAGAAGGAAGATCTCATACTTTCTGTGTTTCTTTGGAAAAAAAACTGGTCTGTGTTACGCAAAGTGAATGATCTGGCTGAAGGAGGCAGAGTAAAGGAAGCTTGATAACCAGGATCAGATAGGCTATACATGAGAATATGGCAGTTGGAAGGGAAGTTATTTGTTGATTACTTCCTCTTTCAGCTTGTCGGCAAGATGTTTTCTCTTCTGGAGCTTCTTCCTCTCCTCAGCAGATATCTCCTGCGTAGAGATACCAGAGCAGGCGTTACGGTTAAAAACGGGATGAAATGATAAACATACAACCACAAATGCTTTAAGGTGAAATGTTGAGGGAGTGAAAAAGCACAGACTACTGAAATGCAACAAAGCACACGTTAGAAAACAGCTATGAAAGTAAACAAAAGCAGCTCAGGGTTCCCACATCTTAATCAAATTCAAGGACTTTCCAGGCCCTATTCTATCTAATCCAAGGACACAACACGGCACAGTTTGAGACACGGATCGCGGTCTCGAGGCAGGTAGCGCATTAAACAAAGACACAGCTGCGGGAGACACACAGACAGACAGCGGAACGTCTATTTACTAACGTTATATTAAAAATATAAATAAATAAAACAATGTTTTCATTACTATTATTTGTGTTTTTCAAAAACTTTTAAGGCCTTGATTTTTTCCACTTAAATTCACAAGGATTTCAAGGGTCTGTGGGTACCATGGCATGACATATGGCTATGTTACAGATGTTTTTTCAAATCCTAAAGAGGAAATGTTGATAAATTAAAATGCCAGCTTTCAAATGAAAACCGTAACCTTTTAATTTCGTGGGTGTGATTTCCGTATCGTGTCACTTTGTGGAGTAAAAGAGCTCAGACTGTGGTCGGTTTCTTTCCTGTGACTTTCAGTACGTGTGTGTGAGACAGAGTGCGACACAGACAGAGGGGAGCGAGTACTAAACAGCAAAACCTGAGCAACACACTAGACATGTACGAGCACATGTGTTCACATCAGGCAGCTGATGGATCACCTTCTGTTTGGAAGAGTTAGCAGAGTGTTGTGCTGGAGCGAGAGGAGCAGGAGGAAGAGGAGGAGGAGGGGTACAGACCCCATTACTCTGGGACTGCCCCACTGCCTCCTGACAAAGCCACACCAGGTCAGATACAGGCGGAGGGAAACGAAGAACAACAACCCAATAAATAAGTCAGACGGAAGATTCAAAGACAAATAACATGTGGGTTAAAGAAAATCAGACGAAATCAAGAATGTAGTTAAAAAATACAAATGTGACCAAAATGAAAAGAATGAATATGAAGTCTAAAGTGATTGGACCGTGGCACAATGAACCCTGAAATGATCTGCAGTCTGTATTCACAACAACTTACCTCAATAACTCTATCGGGCCAATATGAGGAAATAGTGAGTCGTTAATTACATCATCAGCCCTGTTCTGCTACATGTCCATGGTTGATCCTGACCTCTGACCTCTTTGTGAAGGGAGCTTTAAAGAAGGTACGGGAACAGGCTGTAGTTACCGGGGCGGGGGTGGGCGTCTCCACTGGTGCGGTGGTCTGCTTGGTTTTCTGCTGGTCTTTTTTCAGTGCATGCAGCTTGTCTCGCTGCTGACGCAGATATGCCGCCCTCTGCTGGAGCTGCTCCTGCTGAGACGCTGACAACTCCTGGAGGGAACGTGAGGAAGTGGAGGTGAAGACCATGTACAAGTCCAACCATGTACAAGCAAACATTATGAATGTTGCCCAGTTTTGTACTTTTGTCAGTAATTTGTTGCAAGGTGTGCATCAGTGTGTTTCTTCACATTTGTATGCCGTTATTTTACATTTAATTTAATACAAGGTTACAGAATCTGAACAAGTCTGACAAGAAGTCTGAAACTCTGTAAATATTAATGTATAGTCTGAGACAGAAAGTAATTATATTGACACAGAGTGGTTATGTATGTGTACTGCTCTGTATCAATAGTATCTTTGTGTCATTTGTAATTAATGATCCTGGTAAAGGTTATTGAACTTGGCAACAGAAAATGTGTTTAATGACACAAGGGGGAGGAAAGACTCACAGTGAAGGGCTTAGAGAAGCCCGCCTCCCTGTGTGCCTCCTCCAGCCACACTTCAGCTGCGGTCTGGCTGCTGCTGAGGCTGACGGGGGGTTCACTGCACTTTACTGGAGCTCTCACTGCTGGAAGGACTCTTGGCTCCACACCGTTACTGCCACAATCTGCACATGTTCAAATCAGTTTGGTAACTTGAAGCTCTCTCAGAATAGTGTGTTAATAAATTATCTCGTGGCCTATTTTCAAGACAAACAATAGAACAAAATGAACGCCCACATTTTCCTTCTGTGGGTTTGAAAACTATAGTTTGGATTTATTCAGGGACTCCCAAAGAAACCAGCTAAATGTGGTGGGGAGTTTTAGAGTTGGGTGTGAAGACTTCGAAGCTCTGCTGAGATACCTGGTGTAGGTTTAGATGCGGAGCTGCTCTTAGCTGCACTTTTCTTATCTCCACCTCCTCGGGCAGCCGCCTTGCTCTCCCCTTTTGTGACAGGTTTGTCGTTGACCTGGAGGAAGGGACCCACAGGCATTACTACATGTTGTACAGATGACACAGACACGGCATCGAACTGCAACATGCTAAAGCAGCTACAACTACACACACAGCCCTTAGATTGCAGACTAAATATCTAAAGCTAATGCTTATAGCGTGTAAAAAGCAACTACTTCAAAGTCCCCCTGCAGTCAGTACATGTTTTAATCTATCGATACTACACAAGCAACTCTATCCCTATCTTTAAAGCTACGACGCTTCTACATGACTTACGTACTAACGCAGGCTATGCAAATGAAAAGCTTCCATCTGCCCTCAGGATGCACTGATACTTAGGTTTGGAATATCATGCTAATACTTGTGTAGCATACAGCACATCTTGATATCAGGGACAATCACTGACGCTCACCTGTTATCAAGAGCGGGCCACACATCTAACTAAACCCAGATCATATGCGTTTAGTTTTACATGAACCTTTTTCATTCTGTCAGCTTTTACAGATACCGTCGAAATGGTATAAATGCATCCTCAGGTTGTGCAGTAAACTATGGCGTATTTATTATTAGGTCACTAAATTGAAATTGTTACTACATGGGTGGTTCAGTTACCAGATTCAATTCAGTGGCAGTGTTTCCGTTCACTAGAGTGGCGAGGTGACCATTACTGCGGCTGCTGTCACCTTTCTCCTTAGAATAAATAGCACATTGGTGTCAGGGAATGAAAGGAGAGACTGGTCTTTAAGGAGTAAAGGGATGTTGGCAATAACCATTAAGCTTTGGTAGCAACTGGCACTACACACAAAAAGTCTGAGTTGTTAGAACAATGATGAGAGAAAGTGAAGCTGCAGGTTGTGTTGGGCTCTTACGGCTCTTACCTTGGCAGCGTTGCTTTCTTGGCTGGGAGCAGAGGTGGTATTGTGCACTTCTGCCGTTGGCTTATCAGAGCAGCTGCTGGAGGTGGAACCAACCTCTCCCTCTAATAGCAGCCTCCTGGACATTTCCTCATCATACTCCTCTTTTGACTTTCTGAGGACAAAGATAAATATTGCATTTGATTCCTGGGATTATCATCTGAATTGTCTTTCGCTCATTAACCCGAGCAGAAGTAACTATGTTTGGTTTGTTTGTCTGGTTATAGAAGAACTACACGTCCAATGTTCATGAAACTTGCTAGAAGGGTGGGCCAAGGAAGAATCTATACTATTTTGGAGTTGATTTGAATCTCAGGGCGGATACACACATTTTGTTTTCCTTTTGTAACATTGCAGGATAGGGCATTTGGCCGTGGCTTGCTTGGACTGTTTCAAAGCATGTTTAGTTGCCCAGGTGTGATAAGGGATTAGCTCATCTAAAGTTAAGCAAGATCTATTGACTATTTAACCTTTGGGGAACGACACAAACGAACTAGAAACTAGAAAAAGACGTCATGTGATCACCACACTATGCCCGAGCTGGCTCACAGGCATCACACACAGATCCTTTAATTTGATATATTTAACAACTTAATTTGCCTTAGAGGAGACTTCCTCAAAGCATTAACAAGTAGATGTATTGATAGAGAGAGATGTAAAAGAAAGCTTTACGACACAACAGATAAAAGAAACATCAGCTTGATGAGTGATAGTGGTTTGAGTGAAGAGACATATGTGACTATTGAGAATACAGTATATTGCAGAATCTGTCAAAATACAATTGTTTGGCTGATGTTTATTGACTGATGTCTGTCAAGACATGCAAACTATAACAATGCAGAATGACTGGACTGTCAATCAAGCCTAAAACCGTTACTGAACTGTCCTATTCAAATGAGACAGATTCAAGTCAGTCACCCAGACGTGAGACTAGTGTATACCTGTGCTCTAACGGAGTTTACAGCGATACCATATCTATTCAACAACAGGAAACATATATTTATTACTACTAAGGATCTTCTTCCAGTGCATGAAGTGTTCACACAAACTGATAAAACGTTTAAGTCGTCTCAGAAGAGAATGAAAGTCAATTTGCAGACTTGAAACTTGCTCGAGATTATTAACCCAATTTAGTTGCCTTAACAATTTCAAGGTATGTTATCATTGCATGGTCCACGGTGCGTTCAAGTGTTTGTAGAGAAGTCAGTTGCAGTTGTATTGGCAGTATGTATCGTCAGAAAACATGAAAAGGTGTATTTGTTTACGTACAATTGTTAGTATCTTGGCGTGTCTGGAAGGTAAATGTAGAATAATGCCGCTCTGATAAGCAGCCACAGTACAATCATAACACAAAGGGGATAAAATACTAGTCATCTCAGTTGCTCAGTTTAGTGTCAATCTCTCCGACCTTAATTGGCTGGACCCTAAGGAGCTTAGCTGCGGTCCCATTATACTCAGTGATCTACTTGGCCCGGCTGCCACTAGCAAAATCCCATTAGAGAGCGGGGCAGGAGCCTCTGACACCTGAGCACATACCTGGGCACAGGACGGATTATAAAAATGTGGAAATATCAGAACAGTACGAGTAAAAAACTGACTTCTAATTACACGATGAATGAATTAATAAAAAAGGTTTAAAAAAACAATTAAATAAATAGATATCTAGATCTACTGACCTTAAGCGTAAGATGTTTTACACAATGATTTTATGGTGATATTTCAGGCTAAATACATAAAGAGAAATACAAAAAGATTCTATTCAGTGTGTAGGTTGTTGCAGGTACAAGGTTCGATTCCTAGTTTCAAGTTATTTTACACAAATGCAAACAAAGTAATAAATATTATATACCATTACTGCTAATCGATCCCCCTGAATACAACACACTGCCTTTAATGGAGTAAAAGGTCAAGCCAAATGAGGATAGGATAAGGTATTAGATAACTCATCATTGTTACACATAACATCACAACTCCACGGTCCCTGAACACATCTTTGATTCTACCTTTGCATCTTTCGTGCACGCTCACTTTCAACTTTGCTGGACATAGTGTAGTGTGTAGACATAGTGTGTGTGTGTGTGTGTGTGTGTGTGTGTGTGTGTGTGTGTGTGTGTGTGTGTGTGTGTGTGTGTGTGTGTGTGTGTGTGTGTGTGTGTGTGTGTGAGAGAGAGAGACAGGAATAGTAACAGAGTGAGACAGAGAGAAGAAAAGAGAGAGAAGGGGTGACTTACTTGAGAACCTCCTGCAGGATTTTCATCTCTTGATCCTGCAACTCTGTCATCACGTCCACACCATCAGTCAGACACTCTGGGAGGGTCCCTACACACAGGACGCATATTACTTGCAGCTTTATCCGTAGTGTTTCCCTGTTTGTTTGTGAATGTGTGTGGATGTGTGTTAATCCAGCCTACCGTTCCTTTCTTTAATGACTGTGAGGGCTTGAAGCTGCAGCTCCATGTTCTTATGGGCCATCAGTGAGCGAAATATCTGGAAGTCATCTGTCGCCAGAACTGGCTGGAACACCGACTGAACAACACAAACAACAACCACATAACAGACCGTGCGAAATCACTGTGTCCAAATGATAATTACGAATGAATGGAACTACGACTTAGTAGAGAAAAGCGTCTGTGACCGTAGAGAGCGTCAGCTATAGATAAACACAGTACATGTGAGTGCTGATATACTCTGAACAAACGTATCCAGAAGTCTAAACCTTACTTTCATAGATATACTTCTGACTTGTCAAGATCACTGAGGTCTAAAGACAAGTTCACAGAAAAACAATGAAGATATTGACACATTTGAAAACCTTTGACTGGCTGTGAATTAGAAAATTACAATCTGCTTGATTTTGTTCTTTATTATGGATTTATATTCGAGCAACAATGCTGTGATCAAATATTGTGCTTGATTTACCAGAAACAGGTGTCTGTCTGCATGAGATTAGCTCACCCTGTACGATAAAGACAGAATTATAAAAGGTTCCTATCAGGATATTATTGCCCTGTGATCCTCCGTAGATCAGGTCAGGATGTTCAGTACTTCCAGCATGATAGACACTCAACTCTATGTTCGCAAACAGAGCAGTACTTAGGCCTAATCTTTGACATTTAGCCTCCTGTTTGTATTAAATGGCTCTGCCCCCTGTCTAGTCTAGCTGTTACATCAGGGGTATTCAACTAAAGTTCTAAGAGGTCCAGTTAGAGAACAGTCTCTGAGCATATGAGACACTGGCTTTGTGCTCCCAGTGGGAAGGATGAACATGAGCGCAACACATTCCCCCTCGTCTACAACTGAAAGTCAAGACCTCTCATGTTGTCACTGCAGATGCTGTAAACAACTGTTTACAGTGCCATGTGCTAGACTTCACATGTTAGCCTATATAACATGACTGAGTTATACTTTCCTGGTACAAGTACCGACATTAATGCTGCTGGTCGTCGAGATATTTGTCACATTTATGCTTCTATACTAAAGTACGCCAAATAAGGCCTTTGTACTATTGTTGTATGATTGCACGAGACTGCATACTGCAAACTGTTACTTCTGCTACTGTTAATCTTTGTTTTGGAAGAATTTGACATGCTTTGCAGACATTAATTGTTTATCTCAGAGGGAATTAATGAGATCCAAGTCTTGAGGATTGCAATGACATCCAGATCTGCATCTTTGCCAATCTGGCACAACCACTTTACACCAGTTGACCAGGGCCAAGGAAAATCTATCTAACCATGGAAACTAAAACTGAAACTAATATTATCTGACTGAACAAAAGGGTTGCAGTGGTGAGCATGAACCCTCAAGAAAACATTTACTATCATCAAACTATGTACACCTATCAGGAGACTTAGAAGAGGAAGATCCTTCATGATTGTTCTGAAAGAAACAAACATGGGAGCTCATTTCTGATGTAGATACAAGCACTTTTTTGCCAAAATCATTTCCCTCAGGGGACATATAAAGTACATTATTAGTACTATGTTTGGCACCAGGTACAAAACAGCATAACTGTGGTTGTGTAAGGCAAATCCTATCCCTGATTCTCCATTCAGGTTAACTGGCAGGCTGACAGGGGTGTGACAACAGGGAGCTTAAGGTACCTGCAGTGTTTTGGACTTGGCAAAAGGAGAAGTACATGCATCCAGAAACTGCTGCTCGTTGATGCCAACCTCTTGCATGTAATTCCCCAACAACCTCTCCACCTACACAAGCAAATCAGCTTACATCAGTGAAGTTTAATGAGTCAGCAGAATATAAACCACTAATGAATTAATGTTGATTAAGGCAGTTTGACACTTCCGGATCAAAGACTGTACTCACCAATTTCTTATACTGCTGGTGGATGTCTGTGTATGCTAACTTATTTTCATCTTCGTCATCAAAAACTAAGAAAACACCAAATGAATAACATAAATGTTAGTAATTCAACATGTACATTGTACCCAGAGGAGACATTTGAAAAACACTTCCTACACTATCTTTATTCACCTATCTATGTATGTGTTGTAGCGTTAATTGCACTCACAACTTAATATGCATGACATTTTGGTAGCTAAGGTGCATTGCTAGCTATCTTCCTACTACTTTAACTGATTTAAGACTTGCTACCTGTGTCCTTTGTGGCTTCATATCGAGGTTAATGTTCTGAGAGTCTGATTAACTCGCAAAAAGGACGTATATTAAGTTAAGTGTAGAGTAAAAAAATATCATAACATACAAATATGTCAACAAAAACATCGCCGTCACAAGTTAGCGTTAGCTTAGCTGCCATGCTAACGGTGCACATAGCTACAGAGAGGCTTTACTGTTTAGCCAGGTATCCAAAGCTGAACATGTCGGATAACCTGTTTTTACCTGTGCATTTGTTTTCCATAAACTCCGTGAGAGGAATGACCCATTCAGGACTTCCCAGGTAGCCAACGATGCTCTCTACAACCCATTCAGTGTCATCCTCAGCCATGTTGGCTGCTGCTGGGTGACAGCAACAACACCAGCACAGCGACGTTGGTCAGGTCGGCGCGTGCAGCTCCACTACACCACGAATATACACAACCCACGCTGACGGGAACAGACATCTGCTTTATTGTCCTTCATAGAAGAGTCCCCATTGAGCGTCACAGCGACTCTGTTCCTCCTTTTGACGGGACGGGACGGTCTCCGGCAAGAAAAGCGCACTCATGAAATTGCAGCCCAGAGTGGTGACGCTTGATCGGTTGCTAAGGTAACCGTTACGTCAGTCCGCTGGTGCGCGAGCCCAGACAGGTATGTGATTAATAAAGAATACATCAAAACTATTACACTTTTAAATACTAAAAGAAAGTGATAGTACTGTCAAATTGTATGATTGCATCAGAATAACGGATACTTTTTTCTTATAATTTGATATTTATAAAGTTTATTTATTCTTATTTATTTAATTAATTGTCTAAAATGTTTATATATATATATATATATATATATATATATATATATATATATATATATATATATATTAATTACAATTAATTGATTTGAGTTGGTAAGTACATGTCTAAAATGTTTGTACATTTGAATTTTTTTAATAATAAGAAAAACAGCCACTGCTGCTGTCTCTCTATTTAATTTAATTTAACACCTTTTCTTGTAGCTGTAGAAGTGCATCTACACACTCTAAAAGTGTGTGATACTTTTAAAAAGGACCCACTGCAGACATGAACTTAATACATAGCTCCATCTATTAATTAAAACTGCATAGGTGGCTGCTTTGACTGGGATTTTTGACCCCAATAGGCCTACAATGGTATTTAAAATGTGTGTGCCACTTGAATTGGGTTCTTCAGGGTGTTGAATCAGGTGAATATTATTGGTAATTATTCTGTCTAGAATCAGCCAATATGTAGCAACATGAGTGCCTTTCCATTCAGGCATATAGGGCCTGACTGACAGCCCTTTGTGTTAATGAAACACACTCACTTTTACTAAACATACACACACACAGACACAAAAAGTTAAGAGTATATTTTTTTATTAAGAGTAAAAACATAGCAATCATATAATTCAGTAGTGTGCATTAACAAGGGTATTCAATAAATATACATTCCTTCTGTATTTTTTTTAAAGGTATATAAGCTTTCATTATTATCTATAGAAAGGCTCATAGCTTCTGTGCACAGTTCATAAAGGCAGGTCATGCAAGCAGCAGTCATGCCGAAACAATTCAAAAGAATAAAGGTAGGCGACATTAAAAAGCTTTTACAGTGAGCATCTGAATTGAACCAGTCAGTAATAGTGCTTCAGCCTGCTACACTTTGCAGCAACATCAAACCCATCCACCCTTCTGACTTCAAGAAAAACATCTTTCACACAAACCTTCCTATTCTTTTTCCTTGGATTTGGTTATTTGCATGTAGCAGATTGTAAACTGTTGCTGATTAAAGGAAAGTGGAAAATAGTCACTGTTTTTAACTCTCAAAATACTTTGAAAACAAATAAACACTTAATGTACACAAAGACGTGGGTCCAGGGTGCGTTAGCAGCATTCCTGCCCCCTGTGTAACAATCATACAATAGCAGCGTACTACTCAACGACTGACTCTGACTCCAGACCAGCTGTGTTGACGTAATGCTTTGCAAGACAACATGTTGACATTATTATTGAGATAATTCTCAAGCTCTACTCACTCTGTGTGGAGAAACTGTTCTAAGTTTTTAAAACTTTCATATATTGCAGCAAATAAGTGTTAAGAAATGTTCTTTCTCGAGACGTCCTCTAGATGGCAGAAGTTATCCATCATGACCAGATTACAATTGTCAAGTGGTCAAATGTTAGATTTTCCACTGATATCAGTGGGACAGCTACACGTGTCCTGTCCTGTACATGTAGGGAATGTATATGACCAAACGGAGTCTGTATACTGTGTTACATCTGACTGGTTGCTCAAATGCTGAATACAAAATACTTTAATATCCACCAGAAATCATGTGATATATGACAATTATTTTGCACAAATGACTTGTTTATAATTATTTCTGGTTACGGTGAAGACAGGTAAATTCAGAAAAATAATTAAAAAATGTTTTTATCATTAAAGCACATGTTCTAGTAGAAACCCATAATACAAGTATGACCCTAGAAATGAGCGTAATATGTCCCCTTTAAGGTTTGCAATTGTTCTCCCTGCTAATTGAAATCAGACTAAACACTCATTACACCTGCGCTCACATTAAAGCACTGACCATAATACCCTGCATATTGTTGATGAATGCATCACAATGTAGCTCTCTCTGGACATACGTTCTGTTTCCTTCATTAATGGCTTCCAACATTATAAACTAACAAGCATTGTTGCACTGACAGCAAAGAGTGTGTAAAAGGTCTTGCAAATGAAAAGTTGCTCCAAGCATTTAGTCAAAAGTAAATCTTTTCTTTTTACTAACAATCGTGTATTTGTTGCTCTACCACCAAATGGTAAAGGTAATGATATATTCAGTCACAGGCATGATGTTACAAGGTTAAAGCAACTGCAACTGTCAAGCTCTGTTAAAGACTCAGTGTATTGATTTGGCAGCAGAGACCCTCTGGCCCCTTCTTCTAACTGCTCCTTTAGTTCAACAACATTGCATTAAGAAGAATACTATAGATACCCATTCAATTTATTTATATTTGAATGATTATCTATAAGAAGCCGTTCAGATCTACAGCCCCTCTTCTTCCAGGGGACAATACCTGCTTTCCACTTTAACTGATGAAGGCTGTTGCATCGTGTCGTGGATGATCAACCCGCTGTCTATTCAGTGTTTAGTGCTTCTTTAGGGATTGAGGTTATTTGATCAATCCCTTTAGAGCCCAGCTCCTCAACCGTGGACTCAAAATGAGTTATGGGCTTGTTTCCATCCCAGGACTAATAGAATCAATGTGTGTTATTGTGAGAAATGACTGGGGTCTATGTTAATATCTAATAAGTTTACAGCTTTAAGTAATTATTTGAATGTACAGTAACTTATTCAGAATACTGCTGGAGAGTCACAAACTATTTACATGAAGCCGAAGTGTCCACTACCAATCAGAGTACAGAGATCCACAACATGTAAAGCTAGTGTAGTAAATCTTTCACTACATCTTTAATGCTAAACGTTGCTCGTGTGGCTACACGCGATGCACTGCTTCCTATCTTTGCATTAGGCATGCAGTCGTCAATTCCCCTTTTAAAGAGTGATAAATAATGACATCCAATAATTAGGCAACTTCGCTTGAGAGATCTCAACAAGTAGAGAATTAATAATAAATAAGTAGCAAGGTTGTAAGTTATTATTAAAGTGTGTTATTCAGTGTTTCTTCTAAACCAATTTTCTTTTAACTTCATTCTTAAAAATAAATCCATAAAAAGTGCCAGACTGCAGTTTCCTTCCTGAGTTCCTCCGTGAACATTATCAAGTCCCGTCTTCATAATGGCAACAATGAGATGCTACAAAGACCCGGTGTGTTAAGTCAATGGTTAGTGGAAGAGAGCAGCTCTCGTGATGGTCACAGGGAGCCGTTGAAGACCTCTCTGCTGCCGCTGCTCTCAGCTGACTGGCCGGGTGGATCCATCGGATTACCTTTGATTTGAACCTGTCTGTTGTCCAGGTGGCTCATTTTGACGCCCCTCTCTTGATAACTATCTACAATAGGCACCAGTCCGTTGGCCTCGCCTTGGTGACTATTCCTGCTTAGCCTGTCGTCATGGTGCTTTGCTTTAACTGGAGTCGGTCCGTCATCTTTGCGATTGTGTCTCATTGGTGCAAGTCCGTTATCGTGCGGGCCTATTCTGATAGGCACTGGTCCATTGTCTAGGTGGCTAGTTTTCTCTGGCACCAGCCTGTTGATCTGGTGCTTGTTGCAGACGGGGATCTTATTGACCTGCAATGAGCAGGTGTAACGTGAAAACCAGTCCCTCTCGAATGCAGCCCGTAACTGCTCCACCACTGTAGAGTTCCTCTCCTCGACGCCCTCTGGCTGACTGATCACCAAGCCTACTCCTGCGTTAAAGGTAAACTCATTCCCCACCCAGTCAAGATTACCTGTCAGCACACCGAGGAAGAAACAAATGAGTGACCACAGTTTTATGTTTTGTGTACAAAATGAGACAACACCACCAAGATGACCGAATAAAGTTTTTAAAACA
Source organism: Cottoperca gobio (assembly GCF_900634415.1). NCBI lineage: Eukaryota > Metazoa > Chordata > Actinopteri > Perciformes > Bovichtidae > Cottoperca > Cottoperca gobio. The sequence goes on along the minus strand of NC_041369.1, from coordinate 19,504,865 downwards.
TTGTCATGTAGTATCAGTGGATAAAACTATTCCTTGTTTTGAACACCCATGAAAGGTACATTTTATAGTTTTGTTTTATCCACTTTGACCATTTTGGGAAATACTTTGCTTTCTTTCTGAGAGTTAGATGATGAGGAGGTGATGAAAAGATCAACACTACTTTTATGTCTGTGTGGTAAGTACAGAGCCAGACCTTAACCACTCGAGGTCAATGCCTTACCTCAAAGCATGATTGTGGGATTCATGATGTGGTCTAGTGGTACGCCAAACAAAACACTAGAAGGTCGGGAGTTAAATACCAGGCTGCCACCAGTGTACCCCTGAGCAAGGTACGTAACCCTGAAGCTGCTCCAGGGAGACTGTCCCTGTAGTTAGTTCAATGTAAGAGCATCTGCTAAATGACCTGTAATGTAATTATGCAGAAGAATCTCAAAAATAGGGATATCAGCACCTCTAAATCTCACTATTTATACATTGTTTCCTGTTTGATTAAGATTAAAATACCCAAACTAATGTAGAATTAACAATTTGTGGTTGAGATCTGCATGACCTCATACAGTCATAAAGTCTAGTCGATGAGCTCACCTAAATAAATGGCTCTATCTGTCACCATAAACCTGTTGTGGTTTATTCCCTGGAGACTGCCATCCCTCTGCACTCTGGGGTTGAAGAACTTCTACACACACACACACACACACACACACACACACACACACACACACACACACACACACACACACACACACGAGTGATGAGCGTGATAAAGCGTATCTGTAGAGTTGGAAATAGTACGTGGTGGCCTTGTACTTACAGCTTCCAGTGAGCAGTTGGCCTGCTCCATGCACAGACTCTTCAGGGACCAGAGGAAGTTAAAACTAAGTGGATGAGTCTTTTCCCAGCAACTTATCAGCAGACGAACCCGGACCTTCCTAAGGATCAGAGCCTCCCGGATTAGACCGTCGATACGAGACCAGTACCTTGGCACAGATACAAATAAAGAGACAGATGTAGGCACACAGAGTTTAAGTCACTTGAACCAAAGCATAGCATACACACTTTGGATTACAAATGCCTGGCCAAAGAAATTCCAAATTCCAGAAGTGGTTCTAACCTTTGAGCGTTGCGGCTGAGGAGAGGCAGGTAATCGATGATGGAGATATATATGTAATGGCGAGCCTCCTGGATGACCCTGGAAATTGCTTCAAGATCATTGCTACGATCTTTGGGAATGAAAAAATCTGGGGAGCTCTGTCATCAGAGGACGAAAGAGAGGAAAAGACAATTAGGAAGTGTTGGGGTTCGGTGATGAGAGGATGCACAACGGTGTACTAAACACGTGAAAGATGGTCAGAGCGTGCAACCAGATATTTATTACCCAAGTGATTAAGAAGGGAATCTTAATAATATGCAGAATTATCATCGTGGTCATTATCAGCACTGTTATCATATTAACCAACTCAGCTCTCATCATCTTTATCGTTCACCTAAATGTGTGTGTGTGTGTGTGTGTGTACAATGCCTTGATGTTTACATTTTTACTTCTTGCTGACAGACACCTGTGAATGTTTAACTGTGATTGTGCACTTTGTGTGTGCTCTTTCCTCTTGATATTAATCTTTACAGATGGACAGCCCAGCCAAATGTGCTGCAGGAAGGCTGGCCCCCGACATCACTCATCCAGGAATGACATGACACTGAAAGACACAGTGTCCTGCAGAGACACTCAGCATGAAAAATGTAGCTAACTGTCACCTCCACGGGAGATGGTTATACTTGAGTGTGGGACAACAACGTTACTATAATCTTTGCTTGGAAAGAAGTAAAGAAAGAAAAACAAGCAGTCTTTTGGCGTCGAAGTTGCCTTTGCCTAGCAGCGGTTACTTATCCACTTGAACGCCAAGCATATCATGTACATGACATCCCCTGTCGGCCATGGGCTCACAAGTGGAGCTCTAATCAGTTACTCAAAACACCTGTGTGGCTGTGCAGAGCCTTTAAGCATCTTGGGCTCCCTATTTACTATACAGACCTATTTTCTATTTAAACACTCAAAATAAAGTGTATTTTGAGTGTCCTAACATTTCCAGAACAGACCATATTTCATGGCAGACTTTATGACTTGTTTTAAGAGGAGCCGCTGAGGTGAAACAGATCCATTAAGTGTCCCAGTACGTCATGCCAGTGAGCCAGTGAGCACAATACTAAAGCTCTGAAAGTAGCTCACCTAAATGCCAATAATTATACCAAAATGCAGTGAAAAAGTGTGTTTGTTACTTCTCCACAACTTCCAGCAAATTGAAGCAAACACTGAAACTCATGTTTGAACAGTCTGTTCAAACATCCTGTTTCAAATGACGTGACATTGAATGATGCGAGCCATCAATTATACTGTATGTGATATCCTTTTGAGTGTACTTAATGGAAGGTAATTGAATGCTGTTATGTGATATACATCGACACTTTGTGGTTGACGACTGTTGGCGTACTTGAGTCTGTAAAGTATAACTTTAGACTACAAATGCAAAATATTGGTTGCCGAGTCAAGAAGGAGAATCATGAAATTGACCGATGTCTCATGTTTTAAATGATCTCTTTAAATAAATGTTAGAATCTAGCTTCCCCTTTACTTAAGAAGTCAATACAACATGCCTCATAAATGATGTGTTATCATGTTAACCTGGCCCTTGACATATCCACCAGGGGAAAGCATGTGTCGGGCTAATGAACGATACAAGCTAGTGGTGGATCGATACCACCTTTTCACGTCCGATACAGCAACCTTGAACATCTGCCGACATCTTAAACAACTACGCTTTTAATAATACATTTGTATGGATGCCTAAACTAAACACATGATGCTATAAAATAAATCCATAAATTCAAATTTGAGTATAGACTGTGGAATAACAAGTACTTTACGGTCCCAGTGTGAAATACTGGATGTAACTCAACACAGCTTGTGGCTAATCGATCGTATCTGATGATATAACTGTGACTTACAGAGACGTAGGCCTGAGCCTTTGTGCTGTTGAGCGTGAGCTCCAGCGGTGCGTCCCTGTTGAAGAGGGCAAACAGACGCTTGGACCAGAAGGAGGGGATGAAGTCTCTGTACTGGAGCCCCCAGTACAGGCTGAACACTCTGTGGAGGTCCAGAGCCAGACAGCTGCAGTCGTACACCAACACACCGAGCTCCTTCCTCTGCAGAACAAACACAGTCTCTGTTAGATCCTCATACGCACGGACAACTAAACTGTTGCTTGTCGATCATCTCTGTCAACGTCACATTTTCCTCTTTCTAAGTAATGTTGGTAAACCTGTCTTTCCAACACACACACACACACACACACACACACACACACACACACACACACACACACACACACACACACACACACACACACCTGCGGCACCTTCCCCTTGTCAGGCCATGTTGCCTGACACTTTCATACAATTACATTTTCACAGCATCAGCGGGGTTTAAAAAGACACTACAGTGGTTGTCTCTCTCGGTTCACAACGTTCTCTATCTGCTCACGGTTACATTTTCATTTCAAAGAGGCACTTCTCAATTTCAGCTTTTCAGCTTGTACTTTCTAAATTGCCGTTTCTTTCTCTCTTTCACTCCACACATTCTTTCTCTTCCATGTTTACATGAGCAAATACTATTCCTAAATAAAACTCAGATCCCACTAACCTATTCTATCTCCCTCAAAACAGACCAACATGCACAATGCCCTTTGTACCTGGAGGTGTCTAAAGATAGATCAAACTGAACAGATGGGTCCGCACTTTAATGCAAGAATCTCAGCTTTGAAGAAGAAGATGAAAGGATAATGGCCGTGCTATTTTTGCATGTCACTTCACCTTGCATGCCCCCACTAAATGCCAACACCCATCCTCTCATCCCCAATCCAAGAGACTGACATATAACTTCAAATAAAACCTCACTATATGTTTTATAGTGTTCATAACCTTTACATATAAGTGTGCATATGCAGTATGTGTCAGTAAATATCTATATGTAATATATCCTTTTGCATAAGAGGGCTGGGAACTTCAAATACAATGCTGTTCTTTTGAGCCAGTAGAACATTTTCAAAGCACTTTACATTTGGGCATACAGAACGTGTTATGTACATTTCACAGAAGTTGTGATTTGTAAATGTAACAAATTACAGATTCAGAATTTACGAGACTGAAATGATGATGATTTTCGCATAGCCTGTTTTAATGTGTGTATGCATGTTAGGTTCTTGTTGTGTGTGTGCTGTGATGTGTGGCAGATACTGTGGCGAGGGATCTCCAGTCCATGCTGGCGCTGCCGATGTAGAAATGTCTCCTGTCGACCACCCAGAAAGAAGATTGGATTTGGCCTTTGATCAGCGCTGTCGTGTTCACATAGTGGACTTCAGCATCTAGAAATGAAGGGCGAGAAACAGAAATTCAGTATAAGAAGAACAGCAGTAAGACAAAGAGAGACTTAAATAAAGGAAGTTGCATGAGAGACAAAGTGAAGGATTAAGATCTGGCAGAAACAGGATCTCAAAGACAGACGAAGGATGGAAAGAGTGTGACATACTGAAAAGCTGAGAATGGGGAGTCAACAGGCAGAGCTAAGCTGCAGCATGCTTGAACACAGACACACAGAATGTATAATACAGTGAGAAGGAAAGCTGACAGTGTTTGGCGAGCGTCCCGAGCTCAGTTGAGTCGATCATCCCGCTGGAGATCTTCAGATGGATTCCTTTGGCTTTCAGCCCTTGCAGCCTGGACAGCAGAGCCCTGCCCTGAGGGAAACACATCATAAAACATCTGCTGTCACAGGACATTCACGCACTTTATTTGTTTGTTTTGATCAAGTATTCATATTTGTGGCTGTCACTGTTTTCGTTGTGTGTTCAGCAATCACTCTAAACACCAGCTTTGAAGGTTATATGTGATATGTAAATGAGTCTTTTCATAAAGTACATCGAAGAGGTCAAGAGAGGTAAAGCCCATCCTCCCCTATTCTTGTATCTTACTGTAAAAGCATCACAAGTGAGATGTAGATGAACAGAAAGTGTCGCAGATAAGAGACGAGGTTAGAGTCAAGAAGTCTGAGCTAAAGCCAAGTGAAGCAGAACGCCACGTGATGCTCATTGTCTTGCACAGCACACTTCAGGAAACTCGTGAATCTCTCGAATTCCTTCCATTTTTGTTAACGATTTGAGGTGGAACAGCTGACGTTGCCGTTTGTATGTGACAAGCTTAAAGTTAACGACCGCTAAACGTTAGAGTTGAGTTATCGCGTTTTAAAAAAGGTCTGCAGACCTTTTTCTCAAAATATGATGATTATGATCTTTAAGTCTATTCATGGAGGCAAAACAACATTTATTTGACACTGATTTTGAACACTGATGTTTACAAACGGACATGCAGTGCATATGCCTGCTGCAAAAAGCATCTCCATCTCTATATCTTCTTACTTTACCTTTACAGCGTATTATATTTTCCAATGAATTGTCTTTTTCGGCAGCTTTTAGCTGAAAGGCCATTAGCTCTCCTCTGCCCCGAGGCTTCGCAAAGGAGCTATTACTTTCCAATCAACAGCCTCAGGCTTTCATTAGTCCTGACATGCTCTATTCTTTCTGAGTGTGTGTGTGTGTGTGTGTGTGTGTGTGTGTGTGTGTGTGTGTGTGTGTGTGTGTGTGTGTGTGTGTGTGTGTGTGTGTCTAGTTAGCCTGGCCAACCCTCCAACTGTCTACAACACACATCCAGTTCAATTCCAAAATGAATACCTCTCCATATAGTATAGTCCAGACTATTATACAAGTAGGGCCTTCAATTCAACAGGGACAGTTATTGATTCAGTGCTCTGGTTATCATTTGTGTCTGTTCACTAATATCATACTGTCATATCGGTCTTCTTTGACTTTACTGTGTAATTTGGGTGAAGCAGGACAATGATGAATATGAGATGTGGCAGCTGTGTAGTCTGCTTAATGACTGTGGATATAATCAAGTAGCCACAATGTTGGACAGCTTAATGCAAATAATGCAAATCAACTCTTCTACACGATGTACTTCATTTCAGAGGAGGATATTGTCCTTTTGACTCCACTTCATATGTTTGACAACTGTAGTTCATCCTCAGATAAAAGCTTTTAACAAACATCGCAGCATGCTAAGGTTTTCTATCAGAAGATCTGAGCTGCAGGCTGCGTTAATAACTTCTCAGATCAGAACATCAGCACAACAACAAACCACATCAGGCGTTCACTACCTACTCTTATAGGACGCCACAATACGACAGAAAATACAATACAATGTCACTATAATGCTATAAATGTTTAAAAGAGTAAAGAAAAGTCTAAAATATGAATACAAATTGATGTAGCAAAACTTTATTAAATACATTTCTTACATAATTAATCATCTCACAACCCTGCAGATTTATCTGGCTGTATTTAAAATAATTCAAACTAGCGCCACTTCGAAAAGCTACAACACTAAAATGCTGCTTAAGTAAAGTTCTTACAGGAGGACCTGTTTCTGCATTGTTACTTTTACTTAAGTAAAGGATCTGAGTATGTTTTCTTCCACCTGATTATTATGTAAAGGAGGTAAAGACACAAAGAGGAGGCAGGGAAAAGGTGTTCTGCAGAGTCAAGTCTCTGTAGGCGTGCTCTGGTTTTACCTGTCTGGCAGCCGGCTGGAAGCTGGATTCATAATCGGAGGAATTGAGGAGCCACAGCGGGGAAACTATCTCTACGACCCGGACAGCTCGGTCCAGTAAGTTGTACAGCCCCGCTGAGAGAGGGAGGTGTGCTGTACCATTGTCTGAGAAGGAGATGTCTTCTGGGATGTTCTCCACAAGCACTACTCTGTGGAAAGAAGTGAACAGAGAAAAACATGATGTAACATTTTGGAAGAAGAAGCTGCAAAAGAAAAGCATCATTAGGCTGAGCCACAGATTAATGGAGAAGTGCTGAGGAAATGAATGTGAGGCTCTTTCACAAAGCAATTATCTGTTTGCATAACTAGCACAATTTTTATGAGCTTGGGAGCCACTGATAGGAGGTTATACTCCTTCTGTCTTACTACTGATCAATTAACTAACAGCAGCCTTCCTCTAGATCGTTAGCTTAATGGGAGTTATCAAGATTTCTTAGAATCCATCAAGCATAATTAAATATTGTACAGGATGCCCCTGGCAGGGAGTGAGAATAATTGCAAGTTGATGTTGTCAGCATTGCAGATTCAATTACACCATGTCAGGGATTTTGTTCAGTCATTTCGGCTGTATTCTTGTTGGTTTCTCATGTACACCACTCTACCTACGCTATCACATGTGCATTTTAATGCAATGATCAGCAGTCTGATGTAGTCTAATATACTGTAGTTGCAGCAAGCATAATTAATTCATACACAGAGGCAATACTAATCTGCTGGATGACAGAGTCAGTGAATTGCAGTACTGCAGGTATTTCTCTTTATCATCAAACGGTCCCACCACGCTGAAGGTTAAAGGATGTGGAAAATGTTCTCTGGGATAGTTGTTTTGCATTATAATGTTACCTTGAATATCCCTGTACTTTGTGCCAAGGTGTAATATGAATTTATCTATCTCACCATGACCCCGAGCTCTCTCTGTTGTATCTCCACTTCCCGTTTTACCCCACCCGGATGTCTGGAAGCGACAGGGGTATTAGCAACAGATTGAATTAGCCGTGGCAGGCCTAGATCTGCAGCCACACGGAACCAGGCTATTACCGAGCTCCAACGCTCACTGCATTCTCTCTGCATCTGGCGTACACATCGATTTCTGCAAGCAAGGTTTTATAAGAGAACTATAAATGGGGAGCTCAGTGAGGGGGAACTCGGATCTAAATCCTGCAGCTCAGTGGTTGATTAGGTTTCTGCTTTCCAATAAACTAGCAGAGCCACTTCAAGACTTTACTCCATGTGAGGGGTGAAACGTTAAGGTAAATATACCGTGGATTAATTTGATGGCTCGGGTGGAGCAGGGAGTTAAGAGAGACAAATCTTTTCTGCGCTCATAGCTACGTCGTTGTGTGCATGGTAAGAGTAAAGCAGGGGTCTTTAACCCACAGTTGTGTACCTGAGGAATCTGAGGGGGGGGGGGGGGGGGGGCAGCATAGCAAGCTGTAAACACAACATTGATTTATTAACCAGAAGACACTACGTTAAACTATGATTTATTTGGATTCATGTTTCTGCCCATCTGATGAATGTATGTCCAATATTCACTCTCTTCTATCTCTGTGTTGGTCTCCAGCAACTCCTGAGGGAAATATATGTCTCATAAATGTTTCATATATATGTCTCATAAAGGTCTCTTATATGTCTCATAAATGTTTCATATATATGTCTCATAAAGGTCTCTTATATGTCTCATAAATGTTTCATATATATGTCTCATAAAGGTCTCTTATATGTCTCATAAATGTTTCATAAATGTCTCATATATGTCGGCAGGCACGTTGGTGGTGAACAGGTCGTGTACAGCGGGTTTATCAGTGTTTTCTCTGAAAACTGATGCTGCTGCAAGAAACGACGCTGATAAGAGCGACAAGAGGGAACTAAAACAGTAAAGCTGCGAAAAAAATTATAAAAATAGAGCTGAAAGACACAAAAACAATGCAAAGAGCTGAGGGTAGTACTAACTATTACTAAATATATATTAGTAAGAATATATGGCGATATAGTAATATATATCTGCTCACTAAAGGTAGTCATAACTCTCTGCAGGTTCGTCACCACGAGCGACCTCTTTCTCATCACACAGTCATTTGATCCATTATCAATATGACACTATTGGTTAGTGTAGCTTTTAAATGAGCTTGTGCAGTAGTGTATGATGTTGTGTTGTGGTTGTGTATTGATTGTTTCTATTAGCCAGCTGGTAGAATCTTAAAAAAAAAAATACAAATAATCAAATATCATATAAGTTTAAAACTGTAGCAACGATTTAAGTGTTGGTGCAGAAGAGCAGAAACAATGTATTTCATGTATATTATCTTTAGTTCCTCTTTTTGATTGATCATGTTATTGTATTAACAACTTATTTTACACTTTATTCATTTCTGGCTGTAAAGCACAGTGGAGTCTGAGCATGCGGACTCCCCGGCGAGGACTTTGCAGCACCAAACGGATGTTAGCGGTCAGACCCGTCGGAGCACAGGGTCAGCTGAGGTGTGACAGATCGGGGTCTGTCGAGTGCTTCACTCAAGGGCACACTGCTGCAGGTGATAATGCACAAGGCATCATCACATTGAGGGGCCAGCTGCCAGTTCGCAGCTTGAGAATGTATTCCTGGCTAAAGTAAAGCTAAGTTAGATTTTGGAAAGTGTCCAAGGGTCAAACTGTAGGACTCACACCCTCGGCGATCACATCATGCTGATTTCTCCTGACGATCAATATGTTAAGTGAAGCAGAGTTTGGGAGAATCACAAGAACAGTTCATATGTTTCTGAGGGTTGAGGAGTGAACGCAGAGTGAATAACATGAAAAGAGGAGTGCAACAAGACACAAACAAATCAGTGCAGCGGGCTATGATGAAATTATAGAGAAGATTAACGTATCACACGGCGTAGAGTCTCCTTTGTTCTACAAAGACAGAGAAAACTAGGACAGCTACAGTAAACAACTCACAATGACGAAAAACAGGGATTGATGGTAAACAGAAGAGGAGGAGCTGTAATCCTCGCAGTCCACTGTAACGACTCGGAGGTTTGACGAACGGTCGTTTAAACAGACAGACAGGCTTTGGTATTAATGTTGGAGAAAGCAGGGAGGTAGTCGTCTCTGCCTGCGAGGGATTCATTGATTTATGCTGTCTGTGATGTCGACTGCTGGTCCCCTCCATTGTAACCCATCTGCGCACTCATGGGTGTGATTCATCCACAGAATCCAATACCTGCAGTAAGTGGTGTAAACTTCATGGTGTGTGTGTGTGCATACATAAGACAGAGAGTGTTTGCATCTAAAATCCCTCTCTGAATGATAACAGATTCCCATTTTTCACAGTGTGGTATGTGAGCGCAGTTGGATGAAAATGATAAACTCTCCCTCCTGATGCTTTATTCCAAAAAAGCACAACACAATAACATATTTCACGGCATTACAGAGCTGTCAGCGCCGAGGCAAGTTTACATGTTAAACTAAATAAAAATCACGAAAGCGTGTCAGGATACTGTTGTATGCAAAAATGCCAATTACCCATGCAAATGCTTGTGTAGCAGAGTTTCCTGCTGTACCACACTTAGACTAACAGCATGGGATGTGGCAGTGTCAGCGCCTGACATCTGATATAAATGATCCACCCTCTCATGAGCTGCCCTGAGCTCTGGGTGTACAGCAGCGAAGACATTAATATGGGGATCACACAGCTACACCATGCTGTTCATTTTAAAGTTAAATGTCAAGTCCAGTGTTTCAACGGGTACAACCAGAACACTGTTGTCATGGCAAAACACAATCTGAAACTTGAGCCACTCAATGAAATGATTCTTTAACCAGGACACTCTGTGTTTTATGCAAATGAATGTAGACTTACAATGTCCCATGTCTGTCACCACTGGTGTTCCAGATGCTAGTTGGGAGAGGTGGGACCAAGTCATTGTTTTGCATTGTGTCACCAGTAAGTCTCAGTAAGTCTCAAGTCAGGTTCTGAGTCCTAAACTTTAAGTTTCGAGTCCTAAACGTGTCAAAATATACACATTTTGCAAACTTCAATTTGGTTTGTGGTGACCACTGCATAGTTTTTGAGTGCAAACGAGATTTTCTTTGGTATAATTTCTTCCAACTGGTGCTCAGTGTCATAACGATAGTTATTTATAGTTCTCTCCCAACTTGATTTGATGCTATTGGGTTCGTTCAAACAAAGGGGATCTTGATCAACATACGTTTTAATCTTTGATCATCTATCTGCATAACTTTACATATTTAATGCAGATTGCCTTGCATTGTCTGAATGCACAGCAACAGCAACCCCTCCCAGGTCTCCTGTCCCTGAGATGCAAGTGTTAGCATTGTTTATTTTGCAGGAAAAGTAGATGAAAGGGAAATCTACATAACAAAACCACCGGCTCATGTGTGACACGACTGTCTTACAACATCAACTGCTGAGCAAGGCAACATAGAAGTCTGCTGTATTTAGATTATTAAGAAGAAATAGAAATGTTTAAGCTAATCTCTGGATCCATTTCAAAGGGTGAATACTTAGTGAAAAGGGCTTTACATGCTTTCCTTTGATGAATACAAGCACCTTTAGGAACATAAGTGAGCATGAGTAAAAGCCTCAGTGCACCCCATTAAAAACGTGTCAGTCTCACTTTTCCTGTTGTGCACTTGAACCACCTTGGAGCAAAATACTTTTACAAAATCATCAATTATGGTACGCGTGCACGCGTTACAGGTCTTTGAAATGATGCACGTCACAGTAAAAACTTCATCATTAAGCTTATGGGATATAAATAACACCTGGAAAGATGACAGCACATGTGTTTGGAGTTAAGTGTTGAACTGCCAATAACAGCTGATGACTCTGTTCATCTCTCTGATATCTTCTTCTTCTTCCTCCCTCAGCCTCATATTCATTTTTAGGGGTCCTTCAGAGCGGGAGAAGGAGCCCAAAGAGGAGGTATAGAGTAGATGGACACAGACATAAAGAAAGAGACAGAGAGGGGGAAGTAATTCAAGGCTGAATGGAAAATTGGATGATAAGAGTCTAATGGAGGGGAACTAGGAAGTGGAGAGCAGGGATCGCTGTATCAGAGAAAACCACTGCTGCCACCAGGACATGAGGCCCACTGCAGGGATCCATATTCTTAGAAGAGACTTGCTAAAGTAACTTTCAAAAGAGCCTGGTAATCAATTCAGGCCAGTGGGGGAGGCTACAATAGGATCAGGATAAGGGAACACCGATTTGTTATGTATTGGGGCTCCTTGGCATGTTCCATTTTTTACTTTGAGACACAGTATACTCTCTGAATTAATGAAAGCAATGCAATGAGGTTTGCAGCCTCCTCACTGAAGTTCTTGTATCTTGTGCCAGTGGGTTAGACCTGCTGGAGTGCATTGTGTCACAGACTGGGGTTTGATTTATGGTTCGAAACTGGAGCTAAAAAACAATCAGAGTTTGTAGCAATGGAAGCGGTTGGAATAAGTGAACAGCTTAAAGGTCAATGCGAGCCAGATGGGTTAAAGGAAACGTGGGTTCAAGTGAAAAATGCTGCCGTCACCAACAGAGGGTCCAAATCATTTCAGGTTCATATATTATAATTCATTAGTTTTTTTGTTGTGCTGCTTTGCTTTACACGTTGTAGCTCCTGTAAATAAGGAAACATCACGTACCGTTTGTCAACTTGGAAGCAGACGTTTCAAATCATTTTAACTGATTTATACCTTTAGACTGTGTTTGACTTGCTTATAAAAAATGCACTAGGCTACAGGAGTGCACTACTACTACTACTATTGTTTTTGTTCTGATTTGTTTTGTCATGTGTGTAGTATAAAAGGACAAGGCTACAACTGCATTTTGTTGTGCAGCCCTGTGTTGCAGAATGACAATACATGATCCTTGTATCACTCACTTGCAGTTCCTGCTACAGTTCTCCTCTGTGATCCCGTCTTCATCTTCGCCCCAAATGTCCACCGCTGAGAAAATCAACGCCAACAGTATGGCGAAGCAGCACACCAAAGCAAAGATCACAATGCACTTCTGCTGAGACTGCAAGAGAGAGAAAAGGAGAACAACATTGATTCTACTTTTCATCACTAAAGTAAGAACAAGGCCAAAGTGCCCCAACCTTGGCTCCCATTAGCTGGCTGCTCCGGCTGACACAACTTCTGATTTAATGCACAGCTCAGCAGGTCATAACAAGATATAGAGGGGAATTTAACACAAACATTGAAACGTATGACCTTGCAGTTCATGCTTTCATAAGAAGAACATGAGGCAGGAATGAGGGGAAGAAAGAGAGGACAGAGGAAGGAGAGACAAAGAAAGCGAATAAGAAAACAAAGCAATCAATAGAAACACACATTAAAGCTTGGGGAGGAAACCAGCAAGAGTAAGCTCGATTTGAAAAATGATTCAACAAAGACCAACGTTGCCATCTCTTTTCCAACGAAAGAAGCTAGCAGCACAAGCTCCAAAAGTCGCTAAATCTAGCAAGAAAGTCGTAAAGTTGTCAACACTGACAGCTTGTCCCTTCAGGCCTCCCTCTAAAGGCACTCCCCCTTAAAATATCACTACGAACGTAAACATTTAATAATGCAATAATACAACAAACATGGCTATTGTTAGTACTCACAGCCCTCAAGCTAGCAGCTTGTGGAGACTCCAGGCAATGAGTTCAATTATGTTCAATAAGGGCAATGAGGATGTGAGGATTATGTTCAGTATGAATAAATTCATTAACCCTCATTATGTTGATAAAAGCTTAATTTTGCCTCATTATAGTCATAAATGTATTTGATGTTGAAAATATACATTTCTGTTGTTTTCAAAGCGTACTGTAGCCTTTGACTTGTCATATCAGGAAAGCCTCAGCTGTAACTAATAACACATAATCATGTCGCACTGGGCCATGTCGGTGAACCAGCACGTGTTAATAGGCACACATAAATGAAAATCCATCATCATTATTGTCATTAAATGCGCCTATGTTGCTACGACAGGGAGAAATGAGATTTACGATACCAGTCGATAGTGCAACGATAAAAGCTTTCACATTGTAACAACACAACCACTCATTTCAGAATATTATATTTACATTTGTATCCCTCAGCAACCCAGGTGTATCTATTGCAGCCTCACTCATGTACAATAGATTTGAGCCAGTTGCAACTATTTGTAAAAGAATAACAGATGCATCCTGATGAAAGGGGCCAGAAGAGCCAAAACTAATTACCCTTGAACACGGCAGATCATTAGCACCGTCAGCGAGACTCCACTCATTATCCTCAGAGACAAATCTCATATCATACACCACCGACCTCTTAGAGCCGCACAAACACAAAGCGCTGGTTATTTTATTGTGTTTATCGTAGAGAAAGACATTCATGCACCATAGGTTGCCATGTGAGAATTAAATGAACCTACCAGCCAGTCCATGGAGTGGACCCAGTGGACCAAAGAGACGGTGGCTGGCATATTTAGCTTCACACTCTCAGCGATCTGTCTGAGCTGATGTCTGACATAGGAATAGTGTTTTCTATTTCTTGGCAGCACTGGTGGAATATGATACCTAATTCATATGTGCAGCCACTGACTCGTTCACTCTCAATCCTCTGTGTCTCACGCTGGTTGCAAAGGGGCGAGGCAGCTAAAGAAAGGACCTCTTGAACGTATGGCAACTGCTCAACATCCATATACCTGAGTGGAGAAGTGTTGGCGAAGGAAAAAAAAACATCTCTACCTCCGAACATCAAAGAACCCCAGGCACTTAACAAAAGCGCACTCAGCAAACACTCACAGGGTAAATGGAGGTTAAATCAAATCTGTCACTCATCTCCTTTACCTTATATATCGGACATACTGCAGTAAAAGCAAGTACGGATGAAGGTCTACCTGCAGGAGAATCAAGCACTGCATGCTTGACATTTCTCCAGTGTTTGTCCATCAGCTGCTGCGTTCACATGTGGTGCGATGAGTGTGTGCATCATGGCAGATACATAAAGAGGTCAGACTCAAAAGTGTGCACTAGGGATGGTGTTACCTGACACTGGAACACAATTAGGGATCAATACACCTACAGGAAGTAGTGTGTTTCACAGTGACGGGTTAGAATTACAAAGCTACTAGCTTGTCATTAGTATTGAGATGGTGGCAGAAATCTCACAGAAAGATATCTGAAAGATAAGATAATAAAGGCACATGGAAGTGTGCATACAAATATGTACAGGCAGATTATTCCAAACAGAGGATCTTAAAATATAAAGGCTTTCTTAGCTATTGACTATGATTTATAGATGTGGCTACCTCGCTGCATACTGAGCACTGAAGCATCCAGTATCATCATCCCTAAACTCTCAACATCTGAATCCCACTGGACTATTCTTCTAAGCTAACATATACAAACGTTTGAGCTCATTTTATGTATCTGTGCTCGATTTCTTTGCTGTTTACATTTACAGTAACTTACAGCGGCATATGCCAGACAATTCTAATTCTACTCAAGCTAGCCTTGAGTGAGTTGCAAAAAACAAGAGAGTGATAAATAACGGGAGTTAGGGAGATTGCTCCCCGGGGTCCATCTAAAATAGGCTGCGCACGGTGGATGGCACGCTGCCACACTCACAGAAAACAGAAAGTACACAGTCACTGTCTTGCACGCAGACAGAAGTGAAGGACGGGTCAGAGAGGGTGGATGTTTATATCCTCAGATCAAACACAGAATTTTTAAGCAGAGGCCTTCTCTCTGCCAAACCTTTGTTGTTTTAAACCTGTCCTTTTTTGGCACATCGTGCTCATCTTCGAGTGAGACCGAAAACAATCTATACGGAGTTTGAGAACAGACAGCGCCGTGATTGTTTAAAGTAAACTCTTTTTCTCACATCCCGGTTTGTTGTGCTGCTATGTCACCATATAGCATGCTGAAGCAAAGCCGAAGGAAACTAGAATCATTGCAGTGAGCTGACGGTTTGTGAACACGACACAGAAGTCATATGGCCCCTGCAGCTTTGGAAGCACATTCAAAGAAATCTTGAGTGCGCCTACAGAGAAGCAAAATGAGCTTCTTCACAGTGCAGCCTGAGAAAAGTGTCAATTATCCTCTTATAAACATTTCCTCTTTGCCAAGGCATGGTGAGAAGAAGAAGCCATGCGGTTCAGAGGGAAAACGAAGTTTACATCACACCGACCAACTATGAGCAACACATCCTGGTCTAATTTGTGTAATGAGCGCTTGAAGGGCCGCAGATGTTGTGTGGAGGTTAGGACGACTGGTAGAGCACAAGATCGCCACAAGCCTGGTGACAGGATGTGTTCTGCTGGCATTTGAAGAGACAATCTTGTTTTTAGTGCAGCCATGCACACAGATGTTTGTGGAGAAGAGAAGAAAGAGAAAATGGAAATGGAAAGATGAAGGAGAAGAGGATGAGAGCAGGCAGTTGAGGCTGATGCGTTGGATGGAGAGTGTAGCGTGACACTGATTGGGTCAGCACTGAACAAAGACCAAACACTGATTTAAAGCAGCCAAAACTGGTGCACATGAAATTTAATAACAATACATCTGAAAACCAACCAAAGCTGTGTGTTCACTGCTGGTGACTTCAGGCATCGTTGTTGAAGAAATCACCAGGGGACATCCAACAAGCAACTCCTCCGTATGCACATAGTGTCTGTTGCATCTGGACATCTGGAGTGTAAATTGACAAACCTCTTGATGCTTATCCTCCCTCTCTACATCACCAGTTTTCCTCTTTGCTGCATCCATCCACAGTTTGATTACATTTGTGATGAACAAAGTGCCCTCAGTGAAAAAGCACATGTTGTCCTGTTTTTTTGACTCATCCTGCAAGGAAGCAGATGGTTCACGCAGCTGCTGGGAAACCTGGCGACAACTAATCGCTCAAGTAGTGACAGAATTTGCACAATACATCTGTAAGTGTATCACATGTACAGACACACACATGCACTCATATGTGATTACAACCACATTAAGATTCTTTCAGTTTTTGTTGACGGGTGTGAAAGCAGTTCATGAATTGTTAATTAACTGTTGATGAGCTTTGTGGCGTGAAGGTGATAAACGTGATACAGATTCGGAGAATGGTTGTCATGCTGTGACAGAGAAGGACACTCGGGTGCAGGTTCTGGATGAATGAATAAAAACAATCTGATCATTGTTAACAGATAAACAAATTAAATATGTGCACTGTTTAATTAATACTCCTCTGTCACATTTAATGATCATTTAAGAGGTGTCACTAACGACTAGCATCTCAATATATTTGGCTGAGTGTGTGTGTGTGTGTGTGTGTGTGTGTTTTCATTGAGTGCAGCAGAACTGTTTGTTCTTGAGCCTGTCGTGTATATACAGTGTAAGAGTTATTTTGTTATCCTGTAGATAGTGAGCCAAACATAGCTGGTGTGACGTCACGGTGAGATATTACA
Source organism: Cottoperca gobio (assembly GCF_900634415.1). Classification (NCBI taxonomy): domain Eukaryota; kingdom Metazoa; phylum Chordata; class Actinopteri; order Perciformes; family Bovichtidae; genus Cottoperca; species Cottoperca gobio. The sequence continues at coordinate 19,487,740 of NC_041369.1, read as the reverse complement.
ATCATCCTTTGATGCAGAAAATCTGTGTCCAAAACATCAGCATCTGTCAGCCCGTCAGAGAACAATGGCTTCTTTATAGGCTCTCATATTTGCATCGTTCCCTGTAGTCACACAGGGAGACATTTATCTTATAAAGGCAGCTCTGCCAAAAGTTAATCCAAACGTAACTTAATACTAAACAGCTACGAGACATTGATAAGGAGTTGTAATCAAACGGTGGATAAGCGTTTAATGTGTGTGGCAGTGGGATGAGCATTTATTTAGAACTGGAAATTAATCCAGGTATCGTCTATTTAGCGAGTCTCATGAATCAATAAGAGACTATTTCTGTGCAATTGTCTCATTTACGGGTTATTCATTCATTGTGACAAAGGAAAGCAGTTGTGGTTAGCTGAAGGTTTCGATGTGTGTAACTAAGAGGTTAGATTACTGAGACGTTATCAACAATCGCCACTGGCATAAGAAACTCTTGGAGAAAACACAAACTGCCCATGCTGACCAGTCAGAGGTCTTGCCCTCTCCTTGTATCTTAATGTCTTTTGGATTCTGCAGAGTACTGCCAAGCTAAAGGTTGGAAATAGTTTCACTTTTTGAGGTGAATTGTGGCCATACCCACAGCCAATCAGTGAGCTCTCCAGACTATAGTGTGGATATACAAAGTTTGCTGATAGAAACACTGATGCAGTGTTTGGAAAATAGAGATCGTTATCCAAACCAAACACATTATCACATTACACTTCATTTAAATGAATTAATAACCCCATCAAACCAAATTACAAAAGTGATGATACTTGAGGTAAAGTGGGCCTCTGTGTTGAGAGACATTGGCTTATTGTAAGCTTTCAGTTCACTTCTTATTATGCAGACACTGTGCAGCATACTAGTGTGTATATCGATGGATACACAGGTGATGTATAATGTTAACACTGCTGCTGATGCCTGACCAGCTGTACCTGTATCCTCCACTCACACAGAAAAGCACTTTTATGGTTATTCATCTGAAGGTGTCATCATCCTATTCAACATGTCTAGTCTTCACAGCAGGGGTCTGGAGAACGGCAAAGGAAAAAGAAGATGAAACACACACACACACACACACACACACACACACACACACACACACACACACACACACACACACACACACACACACACACACACACACAGCAGTGTTTCCAATTAAACTTTATCTTCAGACTTCTTCACCCAAAGCTGAGCTGACATCTCTGAGTTCAAGGCCGCTGCTACCACGACAGTGTTCACCTCCACTGATTGGTTGAAATCAATCGCTTGTCTTCCGTTAACTTTGTAAACTCTGGGTCGGAGTCTGGAATCTTTATTAAATGTCCCTCTATCGTTTCTCTGTCTCGCAGAATGTTACATTTCTAATAAAGATAAAATAACAGCAATAATCACCAAATAAATGACACAGTGTTTTCCTAACATGGCTGCTTCTTTGCATTTACTTCTACACACACATGCAGATAATCAACTATACAGTATGTTTGTGTGTCTGTGCATGTAATGGATTTATGTACAGTATATTTTGAATGCCAGAGCTGCAGAATGACATTAAGAGAGCAATATCAGGCTGTCATGCTGTCCGAGATAGTGCTGAGGAGACACATTTTTTGTGTGTGTCTGTGTAAATTTGTTAGTGTGTGATCGTGTGTGTGTGTGTGTGTCTGTGTGTGTGCTTGGAGCAAAATGCTGGGAATGCAGTTCATTTCCAATAAACTGTGTGGTTGCACTCTCTCTCACTTGCCCTCTCTCTTTAGCTCAGTGTAATGATTCGAGCCAGAGCTCATAAGGTATGCTCGTCATTATACTTTGTTTACTGCCGCAGTCGGTGTCTGTGTCCCGTCTCACTTTTCAATGTTTGAACTCTATCCTTAACATTTCCAGTAAAACAAATAAGAAGATGGATACCACTGTCATATCTGTATGGTAAATATTATTGTCTCTGTTTCTGCCAATCTGTCCCTAACCCTGTCCCATTTATACTTTCCCAGGCCCCAGCGTTATCCTCTGCCTGGTCACCAGATGCCCTCTGGCTTCTTTTCTTCTTTCATTCCAGATCACACCTCATTCCCCTCACCTGAGCTTCCCCGCCCATCTCCTCACCTGCACATCATTTCCTCATCTGCCCTGCAGTATTCATACCAGCCTCTTTTCCCCAGTCTGTAATCTATGTGTTAAATGAAAACCTGGAATCTGAAACTTGTAACCTGCTGGTTCTGAACCTCTTTCTGATCTTATTTCCAATCTGCCCCTTTGGATTTGTTTTGCTGTTTGGACTGCCTTCCTGGTTTTGACCCTTGCCTGCTTTATGATTAAATTAAATCGCTGAACTGAACCGTCTGCCTGCATTTAGGTCCGTCCCCTGTGGCCGTATTTACCAGCCCTGAATATGCTACAGCTAGCAGCAGGTTAGCTTAGCTTACTTAGCATGAAGACTGGAACAACTAGCCTAGCTGTGACAAAAGACAACACAATCTGCCTTCCAACACCTCCTGAAGCTCACTAACTAACATGTTGGAAGTCAAGGTGGAAGTACATTCAGATGCTTTTCCTTTAATGCATATGTGTATGTGTAATGTGAGTATGTACAGTAGCTCAACCAGGTCCGCCCTGCTGCAAAAAATGTGATTCTCTGGCTGCAGTATTTTACATACAAGTGGTAACAACTCCAGGCTTCAAAGCGACCAACATCACACGTCTATGTCCTAATCTGATCTCCAGTTAAGTGAAAAACTTGCTTCTCTAGCTTTACATACTCTCAAGTAAGCCTAACCACTTTTGTGGAGAGATTTATTAAGAGGTTTTGATCCTAACTTTGCTTTTGACCCAGTGTGCAACAGTTTGGTGAATAAATGCTGTGCTGACGCAGAGCTGGATGATTTCATCAGGTGTCATAAGTCCTTTTTACGGTCTGTGACCTAAGCAACGCTGACATTTCAGTCCAGGCTGGTGGGAGATGATTGCCCCTGGGAAATTCATCAAAGCTGAAATGAAGGGTGTGTTAAAGGATATTACATCTGCGACTTTGATTAGCAATCATTCAATATATAACTTGTCAACATGTTTAAATGTATAGAAGATATAGGGGTTCAAAATGAAAGACTACGAGAGTACAAAACATGTTGGTCACTGTACTGTTTAAAGAGTATGCTCAGGTGATGGACACGTAAAGAAACACAGGCTGACAGGGGAGTGGCAGCTGAAATCACATTGGTTCACAACAGAAAATGTGCAAAAATGAATTTCTGTGTGCATAGTTGTTTTTATTTATGCAAAGTATGAGTACGCATATGATTTATACTTACTATGCTTACTAAAAGTTTGTGTTTGTAAGGAATATAAGCCAGAGGAGCCGTGTCAAGTAGCCTACACTCTTGCAAACAGTGAAGGCATTTGTTAGGGTTGCAGATATTATTTTAAATGTGACTTTATGTGTAAAGCTGGGATATGTGTATGAGCTGGAAGGGTTGTTGATTGGCATTAGAGCTTTACGAGTTATTAAGCACTGTGTGTTCAGCCAGAACGTGAGGAGAATATTAAAGTTTTACCATCCATCATCGCTCCATGACTGCAAAATGGGGGCAAGATAGTCTGCTGTCACATGCCATATCGCTCCACATTCTCAGAGCTTTAAATTTAATTTAGGGTATTCTGATATCTTATCACAACCCTTTCGTTTACAAAGATTAGTCAGTGTCATTACAGACTGTACTTTATTGTACAAATCAAAGTAAAACCGTCATTAATACTGGCAAAAAGAAATCAGAGGAGCAACAACATTTATCAGTTTCTTTAATATGTAGGAAACTGTGCTGCTCCATTCGTGCTGTCACAGCTTGTCACCTTTTGAGCCACTGCCTGCTCACGCCTTATGGAAAGTGACATGGAGTGCAGCTCTCTCAAGAGACAGTGTGCTCTTACTTCATCTCACTGTCTGTCTGTTTGGGTCTCCTGAGTGAACCCAGTGCTCCGAGTGCCCTGCCAGCCGGATGAGCAGTCATGCAGAGCTGTGCTTACTCAAGCCCAATCACAGTAGCTTTATAAGGCTGACAGAGAGTGCTATGATAATGAAGATTCTCTGTCGTACAAGTCACAGGCTTTCTAACTACAGCAACGCAAACGGCCATGCTGTGCAAAGTTGAACTGAGTTTTGGCTTCTTGGATGATTAGGAAATGTCTTGAAGACTACAAAGCAAATACAGTTGACTTTGAATTACAGAGCACAGTAGCTGGTTGGCTGAGGGCTCTTTTTCCATCTCTGGTTAATTTAAAAAAGGAATGATCAGCCCAGCTTGACGCCACTGGTCAAGTAAAATAAATAAATGGATGACCAGATTCTTGGCACTTGGTCCGTAATGGCTGGAAGCCCAGATCTACGTGTCTTTGAAGATTTTCCACTATCAGTCAGTCAGCTTTGTCTTGTGTGTTTGTGGATCTGCTCACTTTTGTGTTGATGACTGTGTTACAGAAGCTGTGTTTTGTCGACTTAATTAATTTAACCAAGTAATAAATATGTGTTTTTGTGTTCTTCCGAAAGTTAGACGAAAAGATCAATACCACTCTCGTGTCTGTACGCTTAATATGAACCCAGAGACAGGAGACCATTAGCTTAGTTTAGCTTAGCTTAGCCTAGCTTAATTTAAAGAAAGGATGTAGCAGCTAGCCTGGCTCTATCAACCTCACGGTGACAACAAGACGCCAGGAAGTTACTGCTCACAACTTTCTTTCTCTACCTTGTTTTCCCTGCGATCACAACACGTGCCTTTATTATTGCTCTGCTTTGCTTTATGTTAATTAAACACTGTGTCATGGTATTACGATCTTGCAAGCTCAGGTGTGTTAAAACATTATCATGCACCCAAGGGTCCAGATGGCCTTCTGCTTGCAAGGCATGACAATGGATGAATTTTATTATGGACAATAGCTTTTCTTTGGGAGATTGTTTTTGGATGCTTTGATAGTCAAAAGATGATCTTTAAGGCTTTCTCTCAGTAAATGTGTCCAAAAATAAACAAACTCACAAACATTATTCACTTCTCTCCACTTTATCTGCCTGCCTGCCTCAGCTACATGTTATGAAAATGTTATTGCCAACAGAAAAAGTGCCTGGCTTAATGCCATTTTCTGTCTTTTTCACTTTCTCTGAATCCACGCAACATCATTGGATGAATCAATAGAGCAGGGACATCATCCATCTTTAAGACAGACAGACACACACACACACACACACACACACACACACACACACACACACACACACACACACACACACACACACACACACACACACACAGGAAGGAGGGTATGATCTGGAATACTGAACGGGAAGAGTCAGCATGTAAGACTTTTAACTTTAATACCAACAGGAGCATTTCACAAAAGTCCTCTTCCCCGTAATGGCACAAACTATCACCAATTATGAAATGTGTCAGATACGATGTTTGTGTGAAGGCAGGCAATGTCATTTGTAAGTGATATGCTTCTATGAGTTCACATGTTTTTAATACGACAACTTATCTTTCTGCAAATGCTTTTTTTTCAATGATGCTAATGTTTTTAGTCTTTAACTTTGTCTTATCTGCCGTTTGGTGCTGAACAGGTAGTGAACAGTGTTTCTCTGCAGAAACGGCTGCCTGCTGCGGCTGAAAACGACGCTATGAAAGTAGATTTGTGGGCCGGGCAGCTAAACAATAAGGCTGGAACTCGCTATAAAGATCAATGAACCCCGAGGGGAGCTGCAGATTGAGGTGATACATCCTCGTACAGCTGGCTCATCACTACGATCGACCCCCTTTCACATTGTGACATTGTTTTCACATTGTCACATTGATTTTGTTAATATAAAATCATAGCAAAAAGATGTTGCTACACAATGAGCGGAAACTCACTGAAACAGCTGCCTGCTGGGAAATGTAGTGTCAGCAGATGATTCTCTCTGGGATCACCACTATAAGCAACACTTAGTCATATCCATTGTTAATACAAACATATTGTTACGAGATGCTTTACGTTAATAAGTAAGCTTGCTTTGTTTTGTGGAGATTCATTTAATTAATGTGACAGATGACTTTTAGTACGAACAAGTTTTTGTCCCTCTGTACGAATGACATTTATAAATAAAGTTGTTCAAAATTGAATTGCTCCTGTGTGAATGAGAGATTATTCCTCTAGAAACTAAGGCGAGGCCATCCATCACTTCTCAAGGCGGTCTGGGGACGAGCGAGTTGGGGCTCAGGCGGTCCCAGCAGCTCCAATCTCTCCCAGATTTACTCTGACAGTCACGCAGCCTCGTATCTACACTAAAAAAAAAACCTCATCAATTCCTGCTCAACTGGGAAGTGTGCTCTCAATCAGCACCCTTATCCCTGGATCTATTCCCTGATTCCCACATGGGGCTCATCGGCACTGAAGGTTCGCACATTGGATTGCATAGAAATGATCCATCATGCAGTTTAATCCATTATTTCATGTTTCCACACGGGAGGTTTGTAGCAATGAAAACCGTAATTCAACTGCAGCATCACACTGGCCGCAGAATGTATCCTGGCTCACTGACACTCAGTTCGGGAGTAATTGATGTCTGAAGGCACGACAACAGACCGTGAGTGACTGATGCACCTTTCTATCCTGAGGACACTAGAACTGATGGCTTCTGGGAAAGTGAGAATGAATCTATTGCCTCTGGTTGGATGTGGACACTTGTATGACGCAGCCAATCAGGACTGATTAATGGTTGCACAATGGGTGCGATGAGTAATGTAGAAACTAAGTGATGGCCTACTTACGGCTTACATTTATCTTCATGCGTGTCAAATAGGGAATCTATTGTACTAATACTTCACACTAACGATCTGAAGTACAGCTACTAACATTCAAACACGTACGCATTTTCAAGGTGAATGCAGTCTGTGTAACTTTTGGCTGACCTTTCCCTTGACCTTTTCGATAGCTGACTGAATAGAGAAAGGTCAGTGTCCCTCTCTGAAGACAAACGCCAGCGCTGCGTGACCTTTAGGCTCGCATACAAATGTTTGTTTGTAGGGTTAGGGTTAGACAGACAGCGGGAGAGCAGATAAATCACGACAGTGATTCATGAAGAGAGGCATGACTAAGATTATGAATTTATTATTATTTATTATAGATTTTTAAATGCTGTGAAAAGAGAGAAATACAGCCATGTGGGTTTTCAGTCAGTGTACATTTGTGTTAATTGTGACATTTTAAGACACGGTGGAGGCATTTCAGCATTTATGTTCGTTCTTGTAAATGTGCTGTATTTTAAGTAATAAAAGAGAAATATTTAAGGGCATAGTAATTAGGGGCCTTTCAGGACACCCAAGGTCGCCTTACCGTGCATTTAAAAGTTAAAACAGCAGATTTGAAAGTCGTAATGGAGTCAGACTGTTTGATGTGTGGAGGCAGATCATTCCAGAGCCCTGGCTCCCATGGTGCTGAGGCGGGAGGTGGGGACAGTCAGGAGTCCGACTGAGGATGAGCGCAGGGAGCGGGAGGGGGTGTATTCCTGGAGGAGGTTTGAGAGATAGGTGGGGGCGAAGTTGTTGAGGGGTTTGTATGTGAGCAGAAGGTTTTAGTAATCAATCCGGTGCTGAAAAGAGAGGCAGTGAAGTTGGATGACGATGGGGGTGATGTGGTCAGACGATTTGGTGCGGGTAATGATCCGGGCAGCCGAGTTCTGAATGATTTGGAGTCTGTAGTTTTGTGGGGAGGCCAGAGAGGATAGCATTACAGTAGTCAATCCTGGATAACTTTCTTAGTTGCTTTAAAACTCAAATGATGGCACTTTACCC